>NW_026735112.1:0-160000 GCF_949786415.1 Peromyscus eremicus
AAACACACAAAGGAAGGCAGTGCTTATGCGTTTGAAAATGACTCCCACATTGGACATGAGGATAGAAGCCAGTCTGGAAGCCTCATAACATCCCCAGCCCTGCTTGCTTGCTTGTGGGTTTCTTGTAAGGCGAGTTAGTGTTTGTTTCCCATTCATAAATGGAATTGAATCACATGCATTTTCTGGTTTTATGAGCAAGATTTGTATTCTGGTAAGAAGAATCACTATTGTGCTCGATTGCCATACACAGTGCAAATAGCACTCACATCTGTTCCTAGCAAGTACATTGTATTGGACTGAAGAGAAGCTACTGTTCTTGTCAGTTTCCTAAGCAGAGTTGAACTAGATATGGCCTGTGTGTGTAGGAAGCACAGTTCTTTTGTTCTGAGCAAGCTCACTGTTCTGGCCCTATAAGAAACGCAGTAGAGTAGAAGAGTGCTCTTTTCTCAAAAGCAGAGTGTGTTTCTTGTAAGGCGAGCCAGTGTTGGTTTCCTATTCATAAATGGAGTTGAATCACATGCAGTTTCTGGTCCTATGAGCAAGAGTTGTTTTCTGGTAAGAGGAGTCACTCTTGTGCTCCCATTGCCATACACAGTGCAAATAGCACTCTTGTCTGTTCCCAGCAAATACAGTGTATTGAACTGAAGAGAAGATACTGTTCATGTCAGTTTCTTAAGCAGAGTTGAACTAGATATGGCCCGTGTGTGTAGGAAGCACAGTTCTTTTGTTCTGAGCAAGCTCACTGTTCTAGCCCTATAGGAAACACAGTAGAGAAGGTGAGTCCTCTTTTCTCAAAAGCAGAGTGTGTTTCTTGTAAGGCAAGCTAGTGTTTGTTTCCCATTCATAAATGGAGTTGAATCACATGCAGTTTCTGGTCCTACGAGCAATAGTTGTTTTCTGGTAAGAAGAGTCATTATTGTACTCCCATTGCCATACACAGTGTAAAAAGCAGTCGAGTCTGTTCCCAGCAAGTACAGTGAATTGGACTGAAGAGAAGCTACTATTCTTGTCAGTTTCTTAAGAAGAGTTGAACTAGATATGGCCCATGTGTGTAGGAAGCACAGTTCTTTGTTCTGAGCAAGCTCACTGTTCTGGCCATATTGAAAACCCAGTAGAGTAGAAGAGTACTCTTTTCTCAAAAGCAGAGTGTGTTTCTTGAAAGGCGAGCTAGTGTTTGTTTCCCATTCATAAATGGAGTTGAATCACATGCAGTTTCTGGTCCTATGAGGAAGAGATATTTTCTGGTAATAAGAGTCATTATTGTGCTCCCATTGCCATACACAGTGCAAATAGCACTCGCGTCTGTTCCCAGCCAGTACAGTGTATTGGACTGAAGAAAAATGACTGTTCTTGTCAGTTTCCTAAGCAGAGTTGAACTAGATATGGCTCGTGTGTGTAGGAAGCACAGTTCTTTGTTCTGAGAAAGCTCACTGTTCTGGCCCTATAGGAAACACAATAGAGTAGAAGAGTGCTCATTTCTCAAAAGCAGAGTGTGTTTCTTGTAAGGCGAGCTAGTGTTTGTTTCCCATTCATAAATGGAGTAGAATCACAGGCATTTTCTGGTCCTATGTGCAAGAGTTGTGTTCTGGTAAAGAAAGTCACTTTTGCTCTCCCATTTCCATACACAGTGCAAATAGAACTCCAGTGTGTTCCCGGCAATTACAGTGTATTGGACTGAAGAGAAGCTACTGTTCTTGTATGTTTCCTTAGCAGATTTGAACAAGATATGGCCCGTGTGTGTAGGAAGCACAGTTCTTTTGTTCTGAGCAAGCCACTTTTGTGGCCCTATAGGAAACACAGTAGAGTAGAAGAGTGCTCTTATCTCAATAGCAGAGTGTGTTTCTTGTAAGGCGAGCTAGTGTTTGTTTCCCAGTCAGAAAGGAGTTGAATCACATGCAGTTGCTGGTCCTATGAGCAAGAGTTGTTTTCTAGTAAGAAGAGTCACTACTGTGCTCCCATTGCCATACACAGTGCAAATAGCACTCGAGTCTATTCCCAGCAAGTACAGTGTATTGGACTGAAGAGAAGCTACTGTTCTTGTCAGGTTCCTAAGCAGAGATGAACTAGATATGGCCCGTGTGTGTAGGAAGCACAGATCTTTTGTTCTGAGCAAGCTCACTGTTCTGGCGCTTTAGGAAACACAGTAGAAGAGTGCTCTTTTCTCAAAAGCAGAGTGTGTTTCTTGTAAGGCAAGCTAGTGTTTGTTTCCCATTCATAAATGCAGTTGAATCACATGCAGTTTCTGGTCCTACGAGCAAGAGTTGTTTTCTGGTATGAAGAGTCACTATTGCGTTCCCTTTGCCATAAACCGTGCAAATAGCACTCGAGTCTGTTCCCAGCAAGTACAATGTATTGGACTGAAGAGAAGCTACTGTTCTTGTCAGTTTTCTAAGCAGAGTTGATCGAGATACGGCCCGTCAGTGTAGGAAGCACAGTTCTTTTGTTCTGAGCAGGCTCACTGTTCTAGCCCTATAAGAAACCCAGTGGAGTAGAAGAGTGCTCTTTCTCAAAAGCAGAGTGTGTTTCTTGTAAGGCGAGCTAGTGTTTGTTTCCCCTCATAAATGCAGTTGAATCACATGCAGTTTCTGTTCGAACGAGCAAGAGTTGTTTTCTGGTAAAAAGAGACACTATTGTACTTCCATTGCCATACACAGTGCAGATAGCACTCGCGTTTGTTCCCAGCAAGTACTGTGTATTGGACTGAAGAGAAGCTACTGTCCTTGTCAGTTTCCTAAGCAGAGTTGAACTAGATATGGCCCGTGTGTGTAGGAAGCACAGTTCTTTTGTTCTGAGCAAGCTCACTGTTCTGGCACTATAGGAAACACAGTAGAGTAGAAGAGTGCTCTTTTCTCAAAAGCAGGGTGTGTTTCTCGTAAGGCTAGCTAGTGTTTGTTTACTGTTCATAAATGCAGTTGAATCACATGCAGTTTCTGTTCGTACGAGCAAGAGTTGTTTTCTGGTACGAAGAGACACTATTGTGCTCCCATTGTCATACACAGTGCAAATAGCACTCGCGTCTGTTCCCAGCAAGTACAGTGTATTGCACTGAATAGAATCTACTGTTCTTGTCAGTTCCCTAAGCAGAGTTGAAATAGATATGGCTCGTGTGTGTAGGAAGCAGTTCCTTAGTTCTGAGCAAGCTCACTGTTCTGGGCCTATATTAAAAACAGTAGTGTAGAAAAGTGCTCTTTTCTCAAAAGCAGAGTGTGTTTCTTGTAAGGCGAGCTAGTGTTTGTTTCCTATTCTTTTTTTTTTTTTTTTTTTTTTTAATTATTTTATTTATTTATTTATTTATTATGTATACAGTATTCTGCCTGCATGTGTCCCTGCAGGCCAGAAGAGGGCACCAGATCTCATTACGGATGGTTGTGAGCCACCATGCGGTTGCTGGGAATTGAACTCAGGACCTCTGGAAGAGCAGTCGGTGCTCTTAACCACTGAGCCATCTCTCCAGCCCCCTGTTTCCTATTCTTAAATGGAGTTGAATCACATGCAGTTTCTGGTCTATGAGCAAGAGTTGTTTTCTGGTAAGAAGAGTCACTATTAAGCTCCCATTGCCATACACAGTGCAAATAGCACTCACGTCTGTTTCAGCAAGTACAGTGTATTGCACTGAAGAGAAGCTACTGTTCTTGTCAGTTTCCTAAGCAGAGATGAACTAGATATGGCCTGTGTGTGTAGGAAGCACAGTTCTTTTGTTCTGAGCAAGCTCCCTGTTCTGGCCCTATAGGAAACACAGTAGAGTAGAAGAGTGCTCTTTTCTCAAAAGCAGAGTGTGTTTTTTGTAAGGCAAGCCAGTGTTTGTTTCCCATTCATAAAAGGAGTTGAATCACATGGAATTTTGGTCCTACTAGCAAGAGTTGTTTTCTGGTAAGAAGAGTCAATTTTGTGCTCCCAATGCCATACACAGTGCACAAAGCACCCCCGTTTGTTCCCAGCAAGTACAGTGTATTCAACTGAAGTGAAGCTATTGTTCTTATCAGTTTCCTAAGTGGAATAACCCAGATATGGCCCATGTGTGTAGGAAGCACAGTTCTTTTGTTCTTATCAAGCTCACTGTTCTGGCCCTGTAGGAAACACTGTAGAATAGAAGAGTGCTCTTTTATCAAAAGCAGAGTGTGTTTCTTGTAAGGCGAGCTAGTGTTTGTTTTCCATTCATAAATTGAGTTGAATCACATGCAGTTTCTGGTTCTATGAGCAAGAGTTGTTTTCTGGTTAGAAGAATCACTATTGGGCTCCCATTTCCATACACAATGCAAATAGCACTCGCGTCTCTTCCCAGCAAGTAAAGTGTATTGGACTGAAGACAAGCTACTGTTCTTGTCAGTTTCCTAAGGAGAGTTGAACTAGATATGGTCCATGTGTGTAGGAAGCACAGTTCTTTTGTTCTGAGCAAGCTCACTGTTCTGGCCCTATAGGAAACACAGTAGAGTAGAAGAGTGCTCTTTTCTCAAAAGCAGAGTGTATTTCTTGTAAGGCGAGCTAGTGTTTGTTTCCCAGTCATAAATGGTGTTGAATCACATGCAATTTCTGGTCCTACGATCAAGAGTTGTTTTCTGGTAATAAGAGTCACTATTGTGCTCCCATTGCCATACACAGTGCAAATAGCACTCGCGTCTGTTCCCAGAAAGTACAGTGTATTGGACTGAAGAGAAGCTACTGTTCTTGTCAGTATCCTAAGCAGAGTTGCAGTAGATATGGCCTGTGTGTGTAGGAAGCACAGTTCTTTGGTTCTGAGCAATCTCACTCTTCTGGCCCTACAGGAAACACAGTAGAGTGCTCTTTTCTCAAAAGCAGAGTGTGTTTCTTGTAAGGCAAGCTAGTGTTTGTTTCCCATTCATAAATGGAGTTGAATCACATGCAATTTCTGGTCCTATGAGTAAGAGTTGTTTTCTGGTAAGAAGAGTCACTATTGGGTTCCCATTGCCACAAACAGTGCAAATAGCACTCGCGTTTGTTTCCAGCAAGTACAGTCTATTGGACTGAAGAGAAGCTACTGTTCTTGTCAGTTTCCTAAGCAGAGTTGAACTAGATATGGCCCGTGTGTGTAGGAAACACAGTTCTTTTGTTCTGAACATGCTCACTGTTCTGGCCTACAGGAAACACAGTAGAGTAGAAGAGTGCTCTTTTCTCAAAAGCAGAGTGTATTTCTTGTAAGGCGATCTAGTGTTTGTTTGCCATTCATAAATGCAGTTGAATCACATGCAATTTCTGGTCCTACATGCAAGAGTTGTTTTCTGGTAAGAAGAGACACTATTGGGCTCCCATACCCCCCCCCCCCACAGGCTTACATTGTAGTGGGTAGCCATTCCACATACAAAGAAAAGTTAAAATCTTTGAAAGTCATAACTATTAGCTTTGAAAGAAAACTTGAGTGGCTTCCAAAATCATCACAGATAGTAACAAAAATATCAGTGAAATTTTCTAACTGGTTGTTGTTTGAAGTATAATTTAGATTTTGAGTTGTTTAAGCTTTATTAACTAGTGATATTACTGATCATGAGAGCTTAAGTCAGGCATTCATCCTCAAAATCCTTATTTTTATCTTGTTTGGAAAATAATAGATAAATAAGTAAATAAACTTGCAATTAGAAGCACTGTCTAATAACTAGATAGTTGAGTTTCTTTGTTATATTGTTTCAGGTTTATTCCAGGATGCAGATCCATGCAGTGATCATAGCTGTCATGTTAAGCCAGGTGCTACTGTAAACACTCTTGTGCCAGAAGAAAAAATTCTTTTTCCACAAATTATCCCAACAAATGAACTTTTGTTTTATGAGAGATTCAGAGCCTATCAAGGTTACAATTTAGGTGAGTAAGTTCTTGTCTTTTTATAGATGTATTTTGTAAGTAGATTGTCCTCAGATTGTCAGTTGTTCTGAGAAAATGGATTCAGGTGAATTTATTAACTTCTCATTTATACATTTCCAATTCTTATTTCATTTGTAGCTGACTGTAAGGCCTCTGAGGTAAAGGAATTCACAGTCAGCTTCTTGGAAAAAGTCCTTAAACCATCTGGATGGTGGGCTGTAGCTAGAGTTTTCCTGCCTGGCCCACAGTCAGGGCAAATCTCTGTCACCCGCCAGTCCCGCAGCCGCTCATACCCGACCAAGTAAACACAGAGACTTATATTGGTTACAAACTGTATGGCCGTGGCAGGCTTCTTGCTAGCTGTCCTTACAGCTTAAATTAATCCATTTCTATAAATCTGTACCTTGCCACATGGCTCGTGGCTTACCGGCATCTTCATATGCTGTTTGCCATCATGGCGGCTGGTAGTGTCTCTCTGACTCAGCCTTCCACTTCCCAGCTTTATTCTCCTCCTTGCCCCGCCTATACTTCCTGCCTAGCCAACGGCCAATCAGTGTTTTATTGATTAATCAGCAACACATTTGCCATACATCCCACAGCACTTCCCTCTTTTTTTTTCAAAAAGGAAGGTTTTAACCTTAACAAAGTAAAATTACATATAATTTGGGAATTTGGGCGTAGCTTCTCTTACTACTTCCTGCTGGAAGGGGGCGCTGTATCTTATGGGGAAACAAAGAAAATTTTAGGATCATGGAGTAGTCTGTGAGGCTGTATCGTCTGAGCCAGTTGCCTTGAAACCGTTCTGGATGTTGGATCATCTGGGCCATGGTGTCATCGGAGACCTTTCAGGGGGTCTTGGCTGGTCAAACCTGATGTATCTTAATCTGGAACAAATCCATAGCCTCTGGCTTTCTGTGGGAACAAAAGAAGAGTCTCCTTTCCAAAGTAACATATCCTTACATCCAAATTTTGAAGTCATGGTATCTTTAAAATATACATATTGGTTTAACTCAACATCTTTTATCATCAAATGTTTTTCTGCAGTTAAAAATCCCAAAGACAACACAATCCAGATTCTCAGTGTAATATTCATCTTTATGTGGCTTATTTTTTATATTACCTTTACTGTCTCTTTAAAGACTTTATTTTTAAAAACTATTTATTTCTTTATATAACTGTATATATTCCTTTTTCTCTCTTTCAAGCCTATGTACATTTTTACACACATTGTAAACGATTACATCTGAATCTGTCTTATTGTGAATCTATTGCTGTAAACTGCAGCAGCTGTGGCTGCTGGCTCCGCCCACCTCAGCTTCCCAACATGGCCGTGGTACTTTACCACCGGCTCTGGGAGCTATCATGGGTCTATGCTTTTATCCAAGCAGCGTGTAGCCCAGAAACCTCTTTTTTTGTTTTGTACTAGCAAAGGCTAAATCCACCATGCTGCTTAATGTGCTACTTGCAGAGGACTCATTCCCGCCATACTGCAGGTCGAGCACACACGCTAGGAACCCACAAGTAGCTCAAACCGGCAGCTGCTGCTCATTTGAAAGAGACAATTAGGAACTGTCTTTAGCTCCGTTTTAGAATCTTTTTTCTCAGATTTTAGGTGGAAACTCTTGCCACCACGTTGGATGCCATTTGTAGCTAGAGTTTTCCTGCCTGGCCCACAGTCAGGGCAAATCTCTGTCACCCACCAGTCCCGCAGCCACTCATACCCGACCAAGTAAACACAGAGACTTATATTGGTTACAAACTGTATGGCCGTGGCAGGCTTCTTGCTAGCTGTCCTTACAGCTTAAATTAATCCATTTCTATAAATCTGTACCTTGCCACATGGCTCGTGGCTTACTGGCATCTTCATATGCTGTTTGCCATCATGGCGGCTGGTAGTGTCTCTCTGACTCAGCCTTCCACTTCCCAGCTTTATTCTCCTCCTTGCCCCGCCTATACTTCCTGCCTAGCCAACGGCCAATCAGTGTTTTATTGATTAATCAGCAACACATTTGCCATACATCCCACAGCAGTGGGCAGTCTGGCATACTAACGTGTTTGAGGTGCTCGTTGAGGTAAGTTGAGTTCTCTTGTGAAGACATTTTGCCAACCTTTCCTGTGTGTTTCTGATTGTGTTCTCCAGGTCCTGAATTGAATTAATGTGTTTGCCTTGGAATCATTGATCATTTTTAAGGTTATATGTGATGGTTTTCATAATACATGGCAATCTCATACATGTGTGATGTACTTTGTTCTCATTTGTTTCCTCCCCACAAATCTCCTCCCTCCCCCAAGTTAGTTCCACCTTCTGCTTTCTTATCACATGTATTCCTTTACCCGTTCCATTTTATACCCTGTTAAGATCTTTTCCTCCCTTTTCATGATCTCTTTTCTTGTTTCTTTCTTAAAAGTTCATGTATTTTTATATTTATTTATTCAGTGTATGTGTGTGTGTGTGTGTGTGTGTGTGTGCATGCATGTATACATGTGGAAGTCAGAGCACAGCTTATGGTAATCAGTTTTCTCCTTGTAGATTCAGGGTATCAAACTCAGGTAGTCAGGCTTGGCAGCAAGCACCATTATCTGCTGAGCCTTGCCAGTCTCTAGATACTTGACCACAAATGTATAAATATACACCTGTACTAGTGAACTTTTGATATCTTCATCTGACATTTTACATATTTCAGTGTCTCAGTTTAGCAGTTGAAAAGTTGTGTTATTTTTGAAGGCATCCTGTTACCTTTTTTCCAATTGTTTGTATATTTTGTGATGAAATTTACATATCTATTGGTTTAGATAAGTATTCTGGTTTTACTTGAAGATCTTACATGGACAGCTTCCTCTTGAGGTTTTAGTTTCCAATGCCACTCAGTGAGGAGAACACAGTTATGATAGCTCTACACTGAACTTTAGAAGATACAGAAATACACTTAAAATTGATTAAAGCCCACTAATACACCACTGATGACCATAAGCAGAAAATGGGAAAACTCATGTAGAATATGCTTTGAAGTTAAAAATTATTTAGGATAAATGTGCATATAGTAAGTAAATGAGGTAAAAGAAATGAATGAGAAAGTTCAAAACTACCTAAATACATGAAGAAGAATAAAAATTAAAATTTATTTATTTATTTATTTTTTTTTTTGGTTTTTCGAGACAGGGTTTCTCTGTGTAGCTTTGCGCCTTTCCTGGAACTCGCTTTGGAGACCAGGCTGGCCTCAAACTCACAGAGATCCGCCTGCCTCTGCCTCCCAAGTGCTGGGATTAAAGGCGTGCGCCACCACCGCCCGGCAAAATTTATTTTTTTAAAACTAAAACAATAAATACTACTAAAACAATAGTACAGAAAAAAATGGGTGGAGGGGGAATAAGACTTAAAAAAGGGGGAAAAAGATAACCCACTAATAAAAAAGTTCACAAACATAATAAGCTGAATGTCAGAATGGAAGTAATAAAACCATTTTAAAAAATACACTGAAATAAAAATGCAGCTTGTAGCTAGAGTTTTCCTGCCTGGCCCACAGTCAGGACAAATCTCTCTCACCTGCCAGTCCCACAGCCACTCAGACCCAACCAAGTAAACACAGAGACTTATATTGCTTACAAACTGTATGGCCGTGGCAGGCTTCTTGCTAACTGTTCTTACAGCTTAAATTAATCCATTTCTATAAATCTGTACCTTGCCACATGGCTTGTGGCTTACAGGCATCTTCACATGCTGTTTCTCATCGTGGCGGCTGGCAGTGTCTCTCTGACTCAGCCTTCCACTTCCCAGCTTTATTCTCCTCCTTGTCCCGCCTACACTTCCTGCCTAGCCAATGGCCAATCAGTGTTTTATTGATTGACTAATCAGCAACACATTTGCCATATAGAATATCCCACAGCACTTCCCCTTTTTATTTATTTTTTTTTCAAAAGGAAGGTTTTAACCTTAACAAAGTAAAATTACATATAATTTGGGAATTTGGGCGTAGTTTCTCTTACTACTTCCTGCCGAAGGGGGCGCTGTATCTTATGGGGAAACAAAGAAAATTTTAGAATTATGGAATAGTCCATGAGGCTGTATCGTCTGAGCCAGATGCCTTGAAACTGTTCTGGATGTTGGATCATCTGGGCCATGGTGTCATCGGAGACCTTTCAGGGGGTCTTGGCTGGTCAAACCTGATGTATGTTAATCTTGAACAAATCCATAGCCTCTGGCTTTCTGTGGGAACAAAAGAAGAGTCTCCTTTCCAAAGTAACATATCCTTACATCCAAATTTTGAAGTCATGGTATCTTTAAAATATACATATTGGCTTAACTCAACATCTTTTATCATCAAATGTTTTTCTGCAGTTAAAAATCCCAAAGACAACACAATCCAGATTCTCTGTGTAATATTCATCTTTACGTGGCTTATTTTTTATACTACCTTTACTGTCTCTTTAAAGACTTTATTTTTTAAAACTATGTATTTGTTTCTATAACTCTATATATCACCTTTTTTGTCTCTTTCAAGCCTATGTATGTTTTACACACATTGTAAACGATTACATCTGAATCTGTCTTATTGTGAATCTCTTGCCTTAAACTGCAGCAGCTGTGGCTGCTGGCTCCGCCCACCTCAGCTTCCCAACATGGCTACGTTTACCGCCAGCTCTGGGAGCTATCATGGGTCTATGCTTTTATCCAAGCAGCATGTAGTTCAGAAATCTCTTCTGCTTTGTACTAGCAAAGGTCAAATCCACCATGCAGCTTAATGTGCCACTTGCAGAGGCCTCATTTCCACCAGTAGCTCAAACTGGCAGCTGCCGCTCATTTGAGAGAGACAATTAGGAACTGTTTTTAGCTCCGTTTTAGAATCTTTGTTCTCAGTTTTTAGGTGGAAACTCTTGCCATTACGTTGGACGCCAAATGTAGATGTAACCAACCTTCTTATTAAATAAGAAACACAGAACCAATGCAAAGAAGAAAGCCAAGAGATCAGAGCTAAGAGTTCGGAGAGGTAGGACCACTGCAGGAGGACGGGTAAGGTTTTAGCTCTTAGCTCTGACCTCTTGGCTTTCTTCTTTGCATTGGTTCTGTGTTTCTTATTTAATAAGAAGGTTGGTTACATCTACAGCAGCTGATATTGTATTAAAGACAAAAAGCTGAGGGACAGCAAAATATAAGGGCAGTAATAATAGTAATGTTAAAATGTTGGAGCAACTTCTTTCTAGGTCCTTGAAAATTGGAAACTGTCACATACATCGGCTGGGAGAGGTGGAAAGTCACTGGACTTGTGAACCTTTATCTTTCCCGTGGCTTATGCTGGTGTTGAACCTGTATTGGACAAGTGTCTGATGTCCACCAGAGCGGTCTTTATTTTAGGAGTTTACCTTTGTGTTCCCAGTGGGCTCTGCAGATTCTGTCACCCCTCCTGATGTTTCCCAGTTTATACCCATGAGTGGCTCGTGTTCTACTTAGAGTTATCTCTCAAATGCATCAAGAGTATAAGAAACAGCTGCTGCGCCGGGCAGTGGTGGTGCACGCCTTTAATCCCAGCACTTGGGAGGCAGAGCCAGGCAGATCTCTGTGATTTCGAGGCCAGCCTGGGCTACCAGGTGAGTTCCAGGAAAAGGCGCAAAGCTACACAGAGAAACCCTGTCTCGAAAAACCAAAAAAAAAAACCAAAAAAAAACAGCTGCTGCACTGAACTCTTGTATAGGTCTAGTCTGTTGGGTTTTTTTTATTCTTTGTCTCTTTGGGGGCCCGCCACCCAGCTCCCAAATAAATCACACACAGAGGCTTATTCTTAATTATAAATGCCCAGCCTTAGCTTGGCTTGTTTCTACCATCTTTCCTTAACTTAAATTATCCCATCTACCTTTTGCCTCTGGGCTTTTTCCTTTTCTTACTTCCATATATCTTTTTTTTTTTTTTTTTTTTTGGTTTTTCAAGACAGGGTTTCTCTGTGTAGCTTTTCGCCTTTCCTGGAACTCACTTGGTAGCCCAGGCTGGCCTCGAACTCACAGAGATCCGCCTGCCTCTGCCTCCCGAGTGCTGGGATTAAAGGCGTGCGCCACCACCGCCCGGCTACTTCCATATATCTTACTTTTACTCTTATTCTGTGGCTGGCTGTGTAGCTGGGTGGCTGGCCCCTGGAGTCCTCCTCCTTCTCTCGCTCCTAGTTCTCCCTCCTCTCAGATTTCTCCTTCCATATATTCTCTCTGCCTGCCATCCCTGCTTATCCTTTCTCCTGACTTGCTATTGGCCATTTAGTTCTTTATTAGACCATCAGGTGTTTTAGACAGGCAAAGTAATACAGCTTCACAGAGTTAAATAAATGCAACATAAACAAATGTAATACACCTTAAAATAATATTCTGCTCTAGTCTGTCTGTACATTGAAAATCTTTTAAATATGAATCACAGCCAGGCCATGATGACACACATCTTTAATCCGAGCACTCAGGAAGCAGAGATAGGCAGATCTCTAAGGTCGACACCATGCTGATCTACAGAGAGAGTTCCAGGACAGCCAAGGCAGTAACACAGAGAAACCCTGTCTTGAAAACCAAAAGTAAATAAATAAAAATATGAGTCACTTTGCTGAAGGGATGGAGCTTCAGTTTTAAGTAGACTACTGGAACATCCAAGTTCTGTTGCTTACAGCAGTGAGTGGCGGACATGTGACTCTAGAGGTTGATTGCCCTGTTGAGTTCAGGCTTAAGGCAGTGGAACTCCAGGGTTATTCTCAGTTGATGACTTCTGCTCTTGGCAGCTGAGTGGGGTTACTTTTCTCTGTGTATTTCACTGCTGGTCAGAGCCTCCTGCTGCCAGCACTTTGCTGTTTTTTAGCATCTACTCTCTGCAACTGGCACCCAGAGCTGTCTATCATCTGGGGTTGTGGCAGGTTAAATTCAGGCTTCCTCTATTGTTCCTCATACTGAGGCCCCCAATTTTAGCTCAGTTTCAAATAAGTAACATGGTGCCTGGCCTCTGCCCTCCAAGTCATACAGAGTAACAGTAAAATTCCAGAAGAAGCACGGCCTCACCAAAACTCACAGCCAGTTTTGAAGCTTGTGAAGGCTGTTGGCTTGTTCTGAGGTAGGACTCTCAGTCTCTTACTGGCACCCACCTTGCTTACCTTTTGGAGGAGGCTTCTGTTTCCTCTCCTGCTGCTAAGGAACTTGAGTTCCTATCTTTTTTTCAGTACTTTTTGGCTTTCCTATCACTGCTTTTTTATTTTATCGCTCTGTTCCTCTTTCTCTTTGAGATATTCTAGTTTTTAAAATTCTGAGACTTTCTTTACTGTGTCTCACAGAAACAGTTTATTTTCTGCCATCTTACCCAGAAGTCCTCTGGTTTATTTTTCACCATGATTGTAGGCTGAGGACAAGAGCCAGTTCTGTTTTGTTTATTCTTAAAAGGCATTCTGACCTATTTCTAACTTTTAAAAACTAGGTTATAAATAGTATTTTATATATGTGTTTCAGTTTTAATTTCTGGGTATTAAAATGAGTAACATTATTTTGAATTTCAGGTTATAAACATGGACTTTTCAGCCTTGAAGGCAGTAGTGAGACTTGCAAAGCCATGTATTTATGAATTTAAATTGAGCACTTTTACCTTGGCAAATGTGAAGGAGCTTTTGGACCTGAAGGAGTTTCACCTGCCTCTGCAGGAGTTGTGGGTGGTGTCAGATGACTCACGCAAATTTCATGAGATGGCACTTGCCTTTGAGCATGTCAGGTAGGGAAGGTTGTTGATAGAAGTAACCTTGTGGTCAAAACTGTAAATTAAGTGAAGTAATCCTAGTCCTTTTCTTTTCTGTCATGATGCTTAAACCTAAGTCCTTACAAATCCTAGGAAATGTCTTTACCATTGAACCACACATCCACACCCTAGGAAAATCTTTTAAAAATTAAAAACAAAAATCTTAATATCTTAAATTTTCACCTTGTTATCACTTCCAACCAATTGAAAAGTTAAAAAACATAGTACATGGAATTATTTTTTATCATTCGAATTCTTCAAATGTTGACAAAAATAAAGGATTCTTAATTTGGTTTTTATGGATTTAGAAGCTGTCTTTTGTAGGGGGTATTGTTCTGTCCCACCAGCCAGCTCCCAAATAAATGACATGAAGACTTCTTATTAATTATTAAAGCTCAGCTGATAGCTTAAGCTTTTTTGTAATTAGCTCTTACAACTTAAATTTATCCATTTCTATTCATTTACGTGCTGTCACATGGCTCATGGCTTGTTACCTCATCTCCTACATGTCTTACTTTCTCTATGTGTAGCTGGTGACTCTATCTATTCCTTCCCAGCATTCTCTCTGCCCCCAAAATCCTGCCTAGCTATTGGCCGTTTAACTTTTTATTAAACCAATCACAGTGGCATATCTTCACACAGTGTAAAGGAATATTCCACAATCCTCTTTCAAGTCATGAATGCTAAGGCTTGTGGTTGGTACATTTTGAATGTAATAGAACAGAAAAAAGGTGAAAGGTAAGAAAATAGATGTGGTATATTTTGGTATGTGAATATTTACTAAAGAAATTTTGCTTTTAGCTGCTTAAAATGAATATATATCATGAATATCATGAATATCTTAAATTGGACACTAAAATCTATATCTGAATTGCTGAGTAAAAGATGAAAATTGTATTAGTAATACATTTGTTTTCAAATTCTATATAATCTATGCAATCAAACTTGGTAGTAGATTTGTTCTTTGTTTTGTATTTGCCTCTTTAAGGTGGGGAATAAAAATACCACTCTCCTATGTCAATATAATAGGCCCTGGTGTATATACTCATTCTTTCTTAGTTAGCCTTATTTATCTAATCAAATTGTCTTTCACAAATAAAATTCCAAAGAAACATACATCTGAAAAGATACTAAGAATAATAAAATTAGATGCATATTCTTCTAGGAACTGTAAGTTTAGGTAATATGATGTCAATCATATTGTTTGGTGTTTCATAGTCTAAAAGGTACTTGGTACTTTCTATACTTTTAGTGGGTTAAACTGATTTTACTGAGACCGCCCTAATACCCAGACTCACTATGCTCAGATTGACCTTATCAAAACAAGACCAAAAAAAAAAAAGTGACAAGCACCCAGACTTATATATACATAACTGCAAATGGCAGTAAGTGCTAAATTAGAATTACTATGTTGAGATGGCTGTTCCATGGTTGTTTCTTGGAGAAGTGGCATATAAACTTGAGTCTGGAAGGTTAACTAGGCAAGGAGGACAAGTGCAGGATGTCAGTGAGATTAAGATGTTGAAAGGCCAGCACATTCAGAACACATTCAGTCCTAGGAGATGCCAGACTGGGTGTTTTTATAAGTCAGAAGGTACAGAGCTTTGTCAGTCAGTTATGAGTGCATGCACTAGAGTGGGGACTTGATAGGACAAGATAGAAACTGAGAAGTGGAGCATTTGGGATGTGAGCATCTAGGAAGGGTGATGTGTGAGCCCTGTGGGAGGCTGAGCCCCATTCTAGGTTCTGCTTTGAAAGAGTAAGCTCTGGAAGAGATGCATAGTGAATGATATATAAGTATCTGTACTGTATTGGTATGGATAATACTTGAGCTAGATATGGAATTTAAATATTTTTACCAGGTGGAGAAAGTGGAAGGCATTTGACCAACATACTACAAGGGAATTTGAAAGAGTATGTGAAATTGGGAGTTTATGTGTAAGTGATTTAAAGTTTACATGCTTTAAAAGCAGAAGTGCTTTAAAGATACATGATAAAAATGAGCGAATACTATGTCTGAGATTTGTTTAGAAATAATCCAGTATGAACATGATATAGGAGATAAGAGGGATAGGTGAATTGGGTTGCTGAGAGCTGCTTGTAGCAATGGCTTTACCAGAGGCTACAAGAACATACAGCAGATGGCAATTGATAGATGAATAATTCTCTGATGGAGGAATCTTGTTAAACAAGGCTTATGGGACTGGTTGCTTCTGTCTGTAATTTTCTCATGTGTCACTGCATTTCTTCCCTACAAACAGCTGTGGGTATTTTCTTCACTGCTTGTGTGTTTATCTCATGAATATATTTCATCTACTGGGCACACATATCTGGATGGTCAGAAAGATGATTTCTGCTTAAGCTATATAATTTTGATGAATAGAAATAACATTAGGATATTTTTCAAAGCTCAGACTGACATAGTAAAATTACAATATTATAATTTGTTATAAAGACAGCTTTTTACACATTTAGCTGATTTCAGACTTCAGAGCAGATTCAAAATAGATTAGTTGCCCCTGCAAAAAATTCATAAGGGCAAATTCCCAGGTGTCTGTTGAATCAAAGTCAGGCTGATAACATTAAGACATAACTCCCTGCAGCAGTTGACTTTCTGCATGTACTCCTGGCCTCAATTTGTGATGGAGCACTCAAGGTCCAGCCAACTAAGTGTTTATTAAGTCCTGAATTTCAATGTTACTGTCTGTCTGGGAATCCTGTCAGCATGGCCTCCCTAGCCTGAGAGAAACTATGTGCTTAGTGTTCTTAGAGTAGGTTGGACCCCCGTGTATGTAGCTCATAATTGTCCAGAGTTTGGCAGTTGAAGGAGGTGTGTGTAGAAAGAGCTATGTAAAGAGCTGATTAGAGCTGTCTAAACAGCTGTGTAGCTATGTAGAGCGCTGTAAAGAGCTGTGTAGAACTATGTATAGAAGATGAGTAGCTGTGTAGAGAGATGGAGCAGCATCTATGTAAAGATGTGTATGTCGGGCAGTGGTGGCACACACTTTTAATCCCAGCACTTGGGAGGCAGAGACAGGCGGATCTCTGTGAGTTTGAAGCCAGCCTGGTCTACAGAGTGAGATCCAGGACAGGCACCAAAACTACACAGAGAAACCCTGTCTCAAAAAACCAAAAAAAAAAAAAGTGTGTAAGAAGAGATATGTAGAAGAGAGGTATGTGGAGATGTAGCTGTTGAGGAAAGATGTATTGATAGAAGAGAGAGCTATGTAGATGAAATGTATAGCTATGTAGAAGAGGTGTATGGAAATGGAGTTGTGTGGAGACAGATTTTTCAGAAATATTTTTTAAGATGAAGTAAAAGAGAAAAGTTACCATCATAAAGCATGTGTTTCTTTATTACCTGTCAGATAGGAAAAGTCTAGCCCTTGCTGCATTCATGGATTTTTTTTTTTTTGCAAGCCCTGGTGCTGCCTGGAGGCTGGCCCCCTAGGCAGCATTTTTGGGTAGAGATGGGGAAAAAAATTACCTGTGAATTGATAATTTTTGAAGCTGCTATTCATATTGTCTGTTTTCTTTTATCATATATGTTTGGAATTTTTTCATATGTTGAAGCATCTGGGGAGTTTTAAAGAAAATATGAAGCAATTTAGTGAAGAAAGGGTTTCTTTTAGCTTACTGCTCCAAAGAGGGACATAGACCATCATAGTTAGGACGATAGCAGCAGTGTAATACCCTCCCCAAATCTTGTATAGGCAGGATGGAACCAGAGAAATAACTGCAGGTACAGCCATGCTAAAACCTTTAAGCCTTGTGCCTAGTATTTCTTTCAGCAAGACTCCATCCCCTAAATGTTTCCAAACATTGCCACCTGCTGGAGACCAAGTGTTCACCCACATGAGCCTATGGTAGACTTCCCATATTCAAACCACAACACCGGCCTTTTGAACCAGCAGTTGAATCTGATTGATATTAAGCTTCTTTTCAGGTTTTTCTATAAAAACATTTGGAGGAGTTGGGATGAAGAAGAAGAAGATGAGTATGATTATTTTATCAGATGTGTTGAACCGCGACTGAGATTGTAAGTATTTATTACTTACTGATGTGGCAGACACACACACAGGAGCTTCTGATGTACAGATAGTACAGATAGTGCATCATGACAAGTTATTGAATAAACCTTGTGGGGGAAAAACAGACACCTGCATTGTGTGTGTGTGTGTGTGTGTGTGTGTGTGTGTGTGTGTGTGTGTACTTGTATACATGTATTCTGTTTTGTTTTGAAATAGAATCTCTATAGCTCCCCCTCCCCCACCCCGGTCTCACTAGTATTGCAATAATAGGCTTGTGCCACCATGCCTGGTTCTATTTATGAAGTAAATTTAAAAGTAGAGTTTTAAGAATATCTAGGTTAAAAGCTTGTAAATCTGAAATATTGGGAGCCAGGCCAATCCCAGGCTTCCTCAGAGGCCCCAATGAAAAGAAAAAGGGAACAGAGAACTCTAGTTCTGTGTCCTTACCCAGGGTATAAACTTGGCAAGATCCCAGTGTAGGGCTGATGCCAGGGCCTTGAAGGAGTTACGGTTTTGGCCCCTGGGAACCTGACTTTCTCCTCTGAATGGTTGTGGTTGTCAGCCCTGGGGTAGCTGTGTCTAAGGAATCCTGTTTTCTTTGCCAACATCATCCGATTTAGCTCTCTGCTGATCTTTGGCCATTTCGTTCCTTGCAGACCGTATATAAGATGCTCTACTTTTTAATAAACTTGCTTGGGATAAGTCATCAACTTATGAAAGACTTCCTGATCCCAACAATCTGTCTTCTGTAGTTCTCATTCCTCCCCCTCCTCCTAGACAATTAGCCATTAGGGACTCTTATTTGTGTGTGTGCAATTCACTGAATAATATTCAACTGAGCTTGTATGTTAAGAATCTTGGATATTGTTAAGAGACTGAATATTTTCTAAGTTTGTTTTGGTTACTCTTAAACAGCAATAGTTAATTTTTATAGGTGTGAAATTTAATTATAGGTAAATATCATGTGTATCTGGTATATTTGATCTTTACCTAGACGAAAAAATATGTTCTGATTTGACAGTCTTCCATATGCTAACAATGATTAATTAATATGGTATCATACATTTCACTGGCAAATGTGAGAACCTAAGGGAGATTATCTTTTTGTTGTTGTTGTTATGGAGAAGAAAGGAAAATGGTATGATAGAAATGTTGGCAGATGGGAAAAGTTCCCTGTGCTGATAAAAGAGCTGTCAACAGGCAACATTTAAAAGTGATCAAACCATATTGTTTTGATTTTATATTATGTGCATTTTTCCTTTCTAATTCAAAACACACTATAACAAAATGTAGGAGGCAGAAATATGACTGTTGGTATATTATTTTCAAACTTTGAAGTATCAGTATAAAAAATGTGCTAATTAACATGGTTGCAGAAATGTTAAGAGACTGCTTTTAAAATTGAGTCTGGTCTTCACAGCTTGACCTGATGCATTTGTCAATGATGGTCCCTGGTTTCTTGTTTGGAAAGTGGACTTGCAGATTATCTTTAGATGCATATGGGTTAACTAAAGCACCAAATCCACACTTTCTAGTGTCTCCTAATATTTGAAGAGCCGGAAAATTTATTTTCTTTAAAATGTTAAATATTAGCTATAGTTTGATATGTTTGCTTAGGGTATGTTTTTCTTCTCCCATCTTATTCAGAGCATTACTAATTTAAAACAGCAAAACTTCTACAAAACAAAACATTTAAGGCATTATTTCTCAACATTCACTAGGTATTAGTTTCTGTAGAGAACTTTAGAAAGTACATCTGTGTTTAAGAGATCTATTTAATTGGTCTGATTGGGAGTCTGGACATTTACATTTTTAGATGCTACCCAGGTAAGTATAATATTAAAAAGCTCTTGTCTGAGTCATAACTAGTTAGTACGCTTTTAATTGAGAAATAAAATGATTATTTAAAAATTATATATAATTATATATAATGAGAGTAATATTGTACTTAAGTTCCATATTGATCCTCTTTTTTTTTCATTAATTTTTACCCATTAGCTTAGTCATGTCATTTTACAGCATGCATTTTTTAAGATTATTTATTATGTATACAGTGTTTTGTCTGCATGCATACCTGCACTCCAGAAGAGAGCATCAGATCTCATTATAGATGGTTGCAAGCCTCCATGCAGTTGTTGGGAATTGAACTCTAGCCCCTGCATACCTTTTTCATCTAACTCTTTCCTTTGGTTAGTTGAGCCAGAGGTAACTAACCAAAGGAAACATAGAAGGTCTATCTTGTTTACCTTCTCAAAGAACCAATTCTTGATTCATTTATTCTTTGTAGTGTTTTCTTTTTTTCTATATCATTAATTGTTGCTTTAATTTTTGTTATTTCTTTTTCTAATTTCTTGAATTGCATTGTTAAGTCATTTATTTGTACTCTTCCTGGTTTTTTTAATGTAGGTCCTTGGGGCTACGAACTTCACTCGTAGAACTGCTTATAATGTGTCTCAGAGGTTTTGTTATGTTTCTCTTTTGTTTTTATTTAGTTTCAGGAATATTTTGATTTATTTGACCCACTTGCCATTAAGTAATAAGTTGTTTAACTTTTATGAGTTTATACACTAGTTTGCTAGAGTCTTGTATCGATTTTATATTTAAATATTCGGATAGGCTACAAGGGATTTTTTAAAAATTTTTTCTGTATTTGTTAAGGTTTGTTATTTCTGTATATGAATTCTTTTAGGCCATTTGGAATCATGGAATGTTTTTGTGTTGTTTTAATCATTCAACTATGTCAGATTTTTTTTCTGGGTACAGTAGTCTTGAGTTGGCAGTTGTAGTCTTTTATAACTTAGAGTGTATTGCTCTTGGCTCTTATGACTTTCAGAGATTCCATCGATAAATCAGGTGTTATTCTAGTGGAGTTTCCTTTATATGTAACTTGTATCTTCTTTCTTCTAGCTTTTAATATTTTTTCTGTGTCTTGTATAGTGTTTTGACTATGATATGATGTGGAGTGTTTAATTTTCTGGTTTTGAGTAGTTGGTGTTCTTTGAGTATGTCTTTCCTTAGCTTGAGAAAGTTTTCTTCTATGATATTGTTAAAAATCTGGTCCATGACATTGCCTCCTAATTCTCGGTCTTCTATGCCTATAATTTCAAGATTTAATGGTATCCCACATTTCTGGTTTTTTCCTATCCTTTGACTAAAATAATAATTTCTTAGCTTATTTTTTTCTAGAACCTCTGCTGTATCTTGCTGTTCTATTTTCTGTTTGATTCATTTTACTTGTAAGGCTTTGCTCTGAGTTCTCTGATTGGAATACTGAGTTTTTCCATTCCATCATTTGACTTGTATTCTTTTAAATGTTTCTATCTCTTTATTGAATTAAGTTTTCAAATCTCAAATTATCTTCATTCAGCTGTGTATTTTTTCTTGTACATTACTCAAGTATTTATTATTTTTTCTCAGAGATCAATGTTTGTGTATTTAAATTTTTTGCATAGTTTATTGTAGCTGGAGAATTTTCCTGCCTGGCCCACCTCCGGACAAATCTCTCTCACCTGCCAGACCCACAGCCACTCAGACCTGACCAAGTAAACACAGAGACTTATATTGGTTACAAACTGTATGGCCGTGGCAGGCTTCTTGCTAACTGTTCTTACAGCTTAAATTAATCCATTTCTATAAATCTATACCTTGCCACATGGCTCGTGGCTTACCGGGATCTTCACCTGTGGCTTGTCATGGTGGCGGCTGGCAGTGTCTCTCTCACCCAGCTTCCTGTTCTCTCAATTCTCCTCTCTGTTAGTCCCGCCTATACTTCCTGCCTGACCACTGACCAATCAGTGATTTATTTATTGACCAATCAGCAACACATTTGACATACAGACCATCCCACAGCAGTTTATGATTATTCTTTTAAAGTCTGTAACCTGAGGTTTATCTAGGGCATTCTCATTAAAGAACACTTCTATAGGACTAAGTTTGATGGGAGGCATGCTATTTTATTTGGCCTTTCATATTGTTTTGGTTTTTATGATTTGACCTGAGCATGTGGACTTCTTCCTTTGGTTGTGTGACTGGTGTGCAAACCTGCCCTTCTTTAGATTAGGCCAATGCAGGCCATGTGTCCCAAGAGCAAGGCCAGGTATGCCCGGTCCCGCGGGCCAGGTTATTTGATGAGACCCGAGGAGGCACCTCCTGAAAGATCAATGGGGGCGAGAGAGAAAGGAGACCAGGCGCGTAAAGGAAGACAGAGACATTCTGAGTTGCATCGAGGTCTCCATTTATTGACTGGGTATTGAGGCTTATAAACAGGGCTTCAGGCAGGGAGGGGGAACACGGGAAGCAGGAAGAGAAGAATGGAAAATTCCTAAGAGAGGGTGAGGTCACTTTGGTCCCAGGCCCCTGCAGCTGGCTGATTAGCAGGTACTCCAGGAAGTTGTACAGCCTGAGGTTAGGCCAGGAACTTCCTGCTTTTGTAAGGTTTGATAAAGTAAGGACACCGCTGTCCGGAATCGGTCCCCAACAGTTCCCCCTCTTTTCTCAAAAATGGATCACGTCCATGTGATCGGGGTGGCTAAGGTCCGAGAGAGTCCCTGTCTTAGGCTACACAGGGGGCTTCCCACGCTCGGCAGCATGCCGTGTTGAGCCGGTCTCGGGCGACCTCTGTATGCTGTTGTCTCCGGCGTGGGCCCTGTACTATTCCCGTCATTGAGTACCCTCTAGCAGGACCGTGGGGACGTTAGGGCCTTAGGACACTGAATCTGAGTCCTTGATGGGGCTCCTGGCCGGCCTCCTCGGAATCTACTCTGTGATAATGAATCGAGACGTGTCGTGGTAAGGCCGAATCAATCTGATTTTTGATAAACCGAGTCAACCGCTGAAAGGCCCAGGGACCAAAGGTCAAACCACCCGTGCTGATTTTTAAACTCCCTTTTTCTTTGAACCAGCCTTTCCCTTAATTTTTCCATCGATTCCCTGACAATACCAGTATGGTCGGCATAAAAGCAGCATTCTCCCTTCAAGGCTGCACATAATCTCCCCTCCTTTAAAAATAGTAAATCCAGACCTCTTATGTTTTGTAACACAACCTCAGAGAGCGAGGTTAAAGATTTCTCCAGAGCAGAAATGGATCTTTCTATGGCCTCTAGGTCAGTAGTCATAGCCATTTGTAACTGCATAAGGTGGTTGCTCTGCACGAGAGCAGTAGTTCCTGTACCAATTCCTGCAGTGATGCCCCAATACCTAACAAGAGGGCAATAGTCATAGACACAGGTTCTCGAGTGTATCTGCCTCTCTGTTCAAAGAATTCCATATCAGAGACTAATTGGACCAGAGCATAAGAGTTTTCCCATTATCAATGGCAAAGCGAGCTTCCCCTTATTTAGTTTTTGCCATCTGCAAGTGTGTCATGGGTTCAGAGGTGGATATTGGAATTCTAGCATCCTCAGTTTAGTGGTACCCAGACATGAATCATCATTTAGTTAAGACATCAGTGATATAAGAGCCAACAGTAATTAGCAGAAGCACAGGGCCAAAAGCCTTATGATGGCTGACAGAGTTCCTTATCCTCAAGGAACTTGGAACTTTATCTCAGGTTCCCTATGACAAGAAATTCCCTTTTGATCTAACATTCTGGGGTGGGGGGGAAACAGGGGCGATGTTTTCTCTCTTCTGTAATTACTTCCTGCTGACATTGGGACGTTGTTGTCAAGGCCCTGGAAAGCCAGAATGTTAGTCAAAGACAAGAGGGAACGTTTTATTGACCAGCTGAAGAGATGGTATGCATATCGGCTGAACTGGTCCATATCAGCTTTCAGCAAGTTCAGGGCTCATAGTCATTTGCAGTAGGTTGTCACCAGCAAATGATGCTTGGATGTATCTGTCAGCCAAGTGGAAACCTGTTGAGATAGATATAAACTAGGAACAGGAGTTAAAACTTACAAACTTATTTGGAACTTTTAGACCCATAGTCTTAGTAATTGTAGTATTATCAATTTGCCCTGAAATCCATAGTGTCTTTTCTATCTAGAGAACCAAGTATAGATTAGACTGAAATTTCCTTGGCCCAATGAAAAGCATCTGTAAGGCTATATTTAGAACCTTTTTTAAAGAGACTTATTAGCTTTAATTAATTAATCCATTGATCAATCAATTACTAAGCTGAGAAAGCTATAGCTAGCCCAGTCATCAATGTCATCAAAGATCTGAGAAGGATAAACTTTACCTGAGTGCAGACTTTTAAGTCTATTTAAAAAACAACATAGATTATCCATTACCCAGACTGCCATCATCCCAGGCTCCTATAGTCTTCATAGTGTTGGCAGGACAGGTGTCAGGACAGCATTGTCCACAATTCAGGTGGCATCTTCTTGTCGTTGTTTCATATCTTCTTTGGAGACCTTGGGAGCCATTGCTAGGAGCTGGGGAGCTCAGAGTCTCTGTTTGCTATAGTAAGCTTTTTATCAAATACTGTAAATGCCATATTCATCAGATCTTGTACAGGTTTGAGGACCATTATCTATTAAATGTATCTGAGCCAAACAAATCTAGGCCTAATCTTGAAAATATCTCTAAGTTTGGTAACAATAACCAGGCCAATTTGTTCTCTATAGATATATTAGTCAAATATACCTATATTCTATAGATATATTAGTCAAATATACCTCTCAGTTTTTTTTTATATTAAAATAAAACAGTTTATGCTTTAAACTAGTATCTGAATAGCCAGATGACTAGTATTAACTTGCATTTCTTAACACAAAGGACATGCAAACTCAGACATTCAAAACCAAACATACATGTGGCCACATTTTTCATTCATACCTGTAGACAGACATTTTTACAACTATGACCCTTTGGAGTCTCAATGTAACAGCAGAATAGCAAGACAAAGAAATATGAAACATGTTTCATTTTTTTTATATATATCTTAAGTCATTTTTTATAAAAACATTATTTTTTATCTTAACCAACAATAATTTGAAACCAATTCTCTTAAATGATGGCAAGTATTTGTAACCCATTGAACTCAAATGACCAAAACCCATGTAAATTTTTATTTTTCCTGTGGAAACAAAAGCATAATTTTCCCAGTATCTTGAACTGGTAATTTAACATTTCTTTTTAAGCAATATCAGGACAGAGAAGGGTTAACAAGAGAAGCTGCTGGCCAGCAGAAGAGACCTTGAAGTTATCACAGTTAAGGAAGGGAGGGTCAGATTCTCTCTTTAGTGTTCACACAGTTTTTGTCAATTGCAGGCAGTCCCCATTGCCCTGTCCAGAGCTCCCGTCTTTGCCCGCCTGTACTGAGAGCACGCACCCCCACCCTCGTGAAAGCAGCCAGCTGGCTGCAGTCCTGATAGCAAGAGAGCTAGGGAGGGACGGAGGTGGCCTTTGCTATGCCTCTCTCTCCTCCTCTTCCTCTAGGAAAATAAGGAAGGTTAGCAGACAGAAACAAATAACATTTACACAGACAATTCAAGAACTGGAACATCAGCACTGAGATGATGGCCTCATTCTCAGCTAGTGAGCCCCTCTTGCAGTATGCAAGCCCCACCTGGCAGGAGCTACCTGTTTATCTCAGTTCAGTCAGGGAGTGGGGCTGGGGAACCCAGTTCCCTCTATTGTGGCTCACACATCCTTCCAGTGGGCTAGGCAAAGGTCTAGTAGAGAAGAAGGGAACTGTCCCATAGCGTCCGTCACAATCAAGTCAACAATGAGAACAATTAATACATTACACACAAGACCAAGGGCACACGAAAAAACTTTGCCCCAACAAAACAACCAACAAAGCTCCAAGAACAATGACAGCCTGATGTGCTCTGGGGGGGGGTAACCCTCCAGGCTCAATCACATCAAAAACAATCCAGACTCGAGGATCTCTGTCCTTGATCAAACAGACATCAGGGGCTTCCACATCCCTGTCAGTCAGACATGCACCTTTTTTTTTTTGTTCACACACTTTATTATTCTGTGACAGTTCTCTCTCTACACAGCTTCTATTCTGCTCTCATGTCTAGCTCCTTTCTTGCCTGATTTCTCTATATTTATCTACCTCTAGGTTCTATCTTAATTCCTTCATATAGTTCTGACCCTTCTAGGTTCTCATCTATCTAGTTCTTTCCCCTATCAGCTCCTCTCCCATCTCCTTCTCTCTCATCTGGCTCTTTCTCATCTTGTTCTTCCCCATCTCAGTTTGTTCCTCTCAAGTTCTTACCCATCTAGTTCTTCCATTCTCTTTTTTCTTTTTCTTTCTGTGCCCTGGAAGTCCCGGTATATAAAAGGGAGGGTCCAAGCTAAACTGTGTAAAGCTATTACTTAACATCCACCTCTCCTAGGCGGTGTCTCCTTGTGGAATTTACCTTAAGTCAGGAGACTTGTATGTGGGTGGTTATCACTGTTAGTCCTCGGAAGTTGGGTGACCACCTGGGCGGTGTCTCCTTTAGTCCTTGAAAATGGCTAGGGGAGATATCTGATTCCAGAGAAAGCCTTTCCTGGGGCTGTTTTCCAAATGCCTGGAATGTGTATGTCTAGAGAGTGATCAGTGCACATTGTTAGCCCTTCTTAGGGAAAAATCAATTGGGAAAACTATGAAGGCACACATGATTTTTATAACAGAATACAGCTGATATATAACAAGCCAAGTAACACCAAAAACTCCTTGGGATTTGGCTTCCTCTGGAGGAATTCCCTGATTCCTCCAGGTAGTGACTTTGCCATAACCAGCTGAGTTCTTATGATATATTCCTACGGCCTGCAGCAGTTCCCCTTTTTTCGTTTAGTTAAAAAAATTTTTTTTCTTGGAAGAGGAGAGAGTAAAGTAACAATGATCACAACAAAACATACAAAAAAAACGCACAAAATGGCTCTGACAATATCCCGGGACAAAATACAAAGTGGCACTTCCTCCCATTGTGGGGGAAGATACCCAAAGATGCTCCTCAACCAAATCGTCACCTCTGAGGTGGCTTTAGGGCTCTGGGACATCTCCCTTTGCCGCCAGGTTCACTGTCCGGACACGTCTGCCCCAGTGAGAGCCTGCAAAGTACAAATCGATCGACCGGTACAAAACAAAAGTAACATGACAGAGACACAGACAGGACAGAGAGCGCTCTTACTGGTAGATGTCAATAAACCTCTGGACCCTTGGGTGTCAGGCAGGGGGAGTTTGAGAGAAAATCCTCTGCAAGGGCTAGTAAATGTGAAACACGCCCATCTCCCTCTGCTTCCTTTAGAACATCTCTAATCACACCATAAAAACTAAAAAAGGCGTTGGGGACATTTTCCCCGTCTCTGAGTAATTTGTTAATATCTTTTCCAACCTTGTTCCAAGTCAAAGGGTGAATTCCTGGTCCATTAATCACTAACCAGGGACATTTCTCCTCCGCATATTGGAAGAATTTTATCAAATCCTTTTTGTTAACTCTTATTTCTCTCTCCCTAAGATTACCTTTTCATCTCCTTTAGAAAAACAGCCTCTTTAGATAAATTTTTGCCCATGATCGATGGGACGACATACTTACCTCAAGACTCTCCCGCGTTGCACGAGTGATGCGGTCCGGGCGTCTCTACCCTGATCCTCTCGGGGCCCCTTCCGTTGTCCGACGTCCGGCAGGTCACCATGCCTCGAGCCCCACGTTCGGGCGCCACTTGCCCGGTCCCGCGGGCCAGGTTATTTGATGAGACCCGAGGAGGCACCTCCTGAAAGATCAATGGGGGCGAGAGAGAAAGGAGACCAGGCGCGTAAAGGAAGACAGAGACATTCTGAGTTGCGTCGAGGTCTCTGTTTATTGACTGGGTATTGAGGCTTATAAACAGGGCTTCAGGCAGGGAGGGGGAACACGGGAAGCAGGAAGAGAAGAATGGAAAATTCCTAAGAGAGGGTGAGGTCACTTTGGTCCCAGGCCCCTGCAGCTGGCTGATTAGCAGGTACTCCAGGAAGTTGTACAGCCTGAGGTTAGGCCAGGAACTTCCTGCTTTTGTAAGGTTTGATAAAGTAAGGACACTGCTGTCCAGAATCGGTCCCCAACACAGGTATAATAAGTAGATGATCTGTTGAATTGAACCAGGGAAAGATAGCTCCTAAACTACAGGTCTATAGCTAGTCCAAGAAAGGAGGTTTACAAATGTTGGAAGTTCATGAGCACAACTCTATAATTAGGGTTACAGATTTGCAGATGGCAGGGTGGGGTGGGGTAAAGGCTAATTTAAGGCCAGGGAAAGGTAATAAGAGATTGACTCAGGAAAGGTGCCTTACTCACAGGCCAACAGATCAAGAACAAAGCTTGTAAGTTTGCAGATGGCTGATGGGTAGGGGGAAGAATAGAAAAGTAAGAAGTGACCCAGGAATGGTGGCTTGCAGACAAAGAGAGTGCTAAAAATGATGGTAAAATAAGCTGAGTCTTTGAGGACTAAATCAAATCTTAATGATAGGAAAATGTCCTAAAAAAGGGAATGGATTTTAATTTGCTTTTAAACTTTCAGGTATTATGATATACTTGAAGATCGAGTTCCCTCAGGACTTATTGTTGACTACCACAATCTGTTGTCTCAATGTGAAGAGAGTTACAGGAAATTTTTAAATCTGAGAAGCAGTTTGTCAAATTGTAATTCTGATTCTGAGCAGGAAAATATCTCCATGGTGGAAGGGTTAAATTTGTATTCAGAAATTGAACAGTTGAAACAGAAGCTAAAACTCATTGAGAATCCTTTGTTGAGGTATGTGTCTTGTTGTTCTTAATTATTTAGCATATCTTACTAGCTATCTTAGTGAGAAGTGATGGTTCTTGTTTTCTTGTTTTGTTTTTGTTTGTTTGTTTTAAAGATATGTTTTTGGTTATCAGAAGAACTCTAATATCTAAGCCAAGGGCACTCGTCAAAATGGCCAGAAGGTCACCCATGTGGTTTCCTCCACCATGAAGACAGATCTGCTGCGGTCTCTATTCAGGGACAGGTTTTGTGAGGAGTCTTGCAAAGAAGAAACAGAAATTCAGGTAAAAAGAAATTTTTGCTCTAAGTGACTGCTTTTGATTAACTCCAAATTTTCACCAGTTCTACAAAGTGTTTACAGAAAGTTTCTGGAGTTGGTTTTCTGTGAGATCCAAATAGTAAGAGCACTGTTCTTTTTCAGAGATAGCAATGCAAAAGCACACACTGGGCTAAGTGCACTATTAGAAAGATAGATAAAAACAAAGTTGGGTTCATTTTCAAATAGGACATGAAGGCCCTTGGAGTGATACTTAAGTGGCTTTGGGGATATATATTTACAGTATGTTGTTTTCTAGTTCCATAGTGATCTGTTGTCTGCTATAAATGCCTGCCATGAGGGTGACACTGTAATTATTTGTCCTGGCCATTATGTGGTTCATGGCACCTGCTCCATAGCTGACTCCATTGAGTTAGAAGGTGAGTATGGAAGATCATAACCAAACTTTAATTCATAATAAGTAAACAGTAATTTAGTGATCTTGGTTAACTCCAAAATTCAACCCATCTGATTTCAAGTGAGGTGCTCTGACACATTAATGATTTTTTTTTTGATTCTTCAAGACAGGGTTTCTCCATGTAGTTTTGGTGCCTGTCCTGAATCTCACTCTGTAGACCAGGCTGGCCTCAAACTCACAGAGATCCATGTGTCTCTGCCTCCCGAGTGCTGGGATTAAAGTTGTGTGCCACCACCACCTGGCTCACATTAAGGATATTTAAATTGTATAAGAAATTGACCCAATGTTTGAACAGTTTGAATCATAAGTGTTTGTAGCAGTATATTGATAAGATTTTTATAGATGCACATTAAAAACAAAGGCTATTAGTAACAAGTATAGGTTCTAGAAGATTGGTAGTTTATAGAAAGGAAATCTATTTCTAGAACAGAAGTGTGTGTGTGTGTGTGTGTGTGTGTGTGTGTGTGTGTGTGTGTGTGTGTGAATTTGTTAATTGTCTTACAAAGTAGCAGGTTTCCTTATGACGTTTTGTATGTTTAGTTTTAGTTTACCCTCGCCACAACCTCTACCTGTCACTGCCTCCTTGCTTCCCTATCCCTGCTTTAACCCTTTGATTCCCAGTACTCCCTTTCTACTTTCATATCTATTATTTCTTGCACCCCTCCCTTCATGACATATACTATATCCCCTCTCATCTAAATACAAATACATTAAAAATTAGAAGCTAAGATACACATACAAGAGAGAAAATGAGATGTTTGTCTTTCTGAATCTAGATTACCTCACTTAATATTTTCTGCTTCCATTTACCTGTGAACTTTATAATTTCATATCTTCTTTTTTAGAACTGAATTGTATATATGTACCACAATATGAGTATTGTGTATATATACCACAATATCATTATTAGTTGATGGATATCTAGTCTCTTTTTTTTTTCATTATGAATGGAACAGCAATAAATATGGATAACCAAGTATCTCTTTAGTAGGTTTGAAGAGTTCTCTGAGTGTATGTCCAGGAGTGGTATAGCAGGGTCATCTGTTAGTTCTATTTTTAGTATTTTGAGAAATTTCCACACTGATTTCCATAGTCCATATTACATTCCCACTAACAGTGAATAAGAATTTATCTTTCTCCACATCTTCACCAACATTTGTTGGCATTCATTTTCTTTCTTTTTTTTTTTTGGTGGGGGGGGGTTGGTTTTTTTGTTTTGTTTTTCAATACAGGGTTTTTCTTTGTGACAGTCCTGGCTGTCCTGGAACTCACTCTGCAGACCAGGCTGAGCTCTGCCTGCCTCTGCCTCCTGAGTGCTGAGATTAAAGGTGTGCGCCACCACTGCCCAGCGTCATTCATTGTCTTAATGATGGTTGTTCTATGGTGAGATGAAATCTCAGGGTTGCTTTAATTTGCATTTCCCTAATGACTAAAATGTTAAATACTTTAAAGGTATTCATTGGGCATTCGCACCTCTTCTTTGGACATTCTCTATTTAATTCCATGGCCTACTTTTCATTGGGTTGCTTGTTTTGTTTTAGTATTTTGAGGGTTTTTTTTTTAATATCCTATATATTAACCATCTTTTGAATATATAGCTGGAAAATATTTTCTCCCATTCTGAAGAATACATTTTCCCTCCATTAACAAGACCTTTGCTGTATGGAAGCTTCTTAATTTCATGAGGGCAGTTATTATTTATTAGTCTTATCTCCTTGAATACATGGAATACTTACCTATGCATAGTTCTTGAAATCTTCCCTGTTTATTTCTCTAACACTTTCAGAGTTTTAGGTCTTATGTTTTGATCTTTAATCCCTGTCCAGGATGAGGAGTAAGCATCTAGTTTCATTCTTCTACATGCATATGTCTTTTTCCAAGCACACTTGTTAAAGAAACTGTCTTTTCTACAATGAATATTTTTGGCATCTTTGCCAAAAATCAAGTGGCTGTAGCTGCATGGGTTTATATCTGGATCTTATCTACCATGCTGTTTTTGGTAAATGGTGATACTTTTTTTTTAAACTCATTATTGCTTTGGCTTTATTAGGACTCTTTAAAAAAAGTTGCTTATTTATTTTCCTTCTTGTTTGACAATTTCATATACATACACTCTGTGTTACGATTTTATTCACCCTCTCTCATTACCTTCTATTATCTCCCTTCTTTTCCATCTGAACCACTTCTTCCTACGTAGCAACCTAATGGTTACACCATTACAGAAAATGATAAGACACACACACACACCCTAGCAATCATTACCAGTCATTGGCTGTCAGGAAGGAATGAAGTTTCATGAATACCTCATCTATCCAAGATGGAAAGCTGAAGAGCTCAGTCTTGTATAAGCATGCAAAAATGCTCTTTGTTTATGGTTGCAGTGGCCATGTCATATGTGGATGGCAGCAGTTCATAATACTCTTTCCAATCTTCTATTAAATTGTGTGGTGCCCTGACTTCTATGATGGTTCCTGATCCTTGGATGGTGGTTGTTGCAGCAGAGGATGATATAAATGTCACTTAGCAGTCACATATTCTTAGCACTTTGACCAGATATGTATCTCCCTCTCTGCAAAGGGTAACATCATGTTTGGAAAGTAGTTTGACAGCATGTTCATATATGGAGACAGGGGTAGTATTCTCTTCCTTTGAGCCCATGAGCTTCTCAGCCATAGGTTTATAGTACCAGCTATGTAATCTATCTAAAGGAGTAGGCCCCATATCCATTCACATAGCAGTTAGCTATTACCAAGATAGTCATGCTACCATTGTATCAGTGAGCATATTCTGTCTGACAGGTGTGTGTTACCGCATGCATGTTCCACAGTTGGGTGAGACTATAAGATTTTTCCATTAGCAGCCTGGATAGCACCTCCTGGTACTGTGAACCCTCCTAGCCAGCAGAGAGGGAGTTCTGCATAGTTGTATATCGTTTTCTCTGTGTCCTATAACAAAAGTATGTTACCCTCACATTCTGGTGAGTGACTGAGAGCAATGACAATAGCCTGTGTTCTTTTTGGGACTTCTGAGACATTTCTGGTCAACAAGTCACAGGACAGTATACTACATCTGGTACTGGGCTCTTGTTTAAAAGCTTATAACTTCTTTTTTTTCCCTCGGAGCTGAGGACCAAACCCAGAGCCTTGCGCTTGCTAGGCAAGCACTCTACCACTGAGCTAAATCCCCAACCCCAAAGCTTATGACTTCTGTGAGCACCATTATCCATACATGAAGAGTACTTCCATTTCAAGCTTTTTTTTAGTTTAAATTCTTTAGCTTTTTTTACTTTATAAAGTACTGTTTCTATATAGCTTTTCCTATCTTCCCAGCACCCCATATCCCTGACCAAACCTAGCTCCCCCACTTTTATGTCCCTGTGTTTTACTCCCTCTTCCCTCAGTGTTTGTCTGCCCATGGCATCTTTCTTGGCACTATAGAGAATTAAATTTTAATTTAAAAAATCTAAATTTTGAAGCTATGTATACAAGAAAGAAAATATGGGTTTTCCTTTCTGGCCCTAGATTACTCAGTGTAATACTTTCCAGTTCTGTAGCACAAATCCTAATTGGTCTTAATAATAAAAACCTGGAGCCAAATATCAGGGTGAACACTGAAAGACCAGTAAAGGAACCAACCACTAGACTTCTTATCTCTACCGAATCCTCAGCCTGAAAAGGCTGAGCTCCTGTCTCCAACCCACCTTATCACTTCCTCTCTCCTCCCAGCCATATCACTTCCTGTTTCCTCCTCTCAAGTGCTGGGTTTGAAGGTGTGTGCCACCACTGCCTGTCCTTTAGTGGCTAGCTTCGCACTCTGATCAGCAGACAAGATTTATTTGTGTATACACAAACAAAATATCACCACATTTTCCCTTTTTTGTCTAAAATAAAAAAAGGTGATAACTAATATAAGAAAAATTATATACAATAAGTATAATGACTGTATACAGTATATACAGTCAATAAATACAGCAACACTATCTAGTCTATAAACAATTGACAAATGCACAGAAAAATACTCCATATCTATCCTGTCTTGGTGAGTCCAGAATTCACAATGTAGATGTAACCATCTTATTAAATAAGAAACACAGAGCCAATACAGAGATGAAAGCCAAGAGGTCAGAGCAATAGCTAAGAGCTAAAAACCTTACCCTTCACTGTCGCTGTTGCCCTACCTCTCTGAAAGAGACCTACTTTCTGTGTGTCTGTCTTTTTTATAGAGTTACTGTTCTGCCTTCTCATTGGTTGTAAACCCAACCACATGACCTCCTAGTCACTGCCTGTCTGTATAGACCTCCAGGTCTTCTATGGTTGGTATTGAGATTAAAGGCATATGTCTCCAATGCTGGTGGTATCCTTGAACACACAGAGATCTACCTAGCTCTGCCTACCAAGTGCTGGAATTAAAGGTGTGCACCACTACCGCCCAGCTTTTGCTATGGCTTGCTAATAGCTCTGACTCCCAGGCAACTTTATTTATTAACATACAAATCACATTTTAGTACAAATAAAATACCATCATATTTCCCCTTTTCTATTTTAATGAAAAGAAAAAAGGAAAAAAGTTGTAACTAATGTAAGAAAAACTATATACAAAAGTACAATAACTATATACCATATATACAAGCAATAAATACCTAAACAATGTCTAGTCCATTTGTATTTGACAAATTCAAAGAAAATAATTCAATTATCTATCCTATTTTGGTAAATCCAAAATGTACCTAATTCACTTTCTATTCTAACTAATCTTCAACTACAACTAACTAATCTTCAACTCCCTCAGAGACCCAAGAAGGAAATAATATTACCTAACAAAAATAAAAACAGGAAGTGCATGCAAGCAACTTCCAAAAAAATTGTGAGTTGACAGAAACAGCCAGCTGCCTGGACAGTCACCTGAGGTTTCTCCGCAGTGTTGGGGCATCATCTTCAGCCTATAGGCTTAGTGTATCTGACAGACTCATTTGTGAAGTAGGATGTACACAAGGTCAACAGTTCAACCTCACATTGGGCGAGAGCAGCCTAATTCACTTTCTTTTTTTTTTTTTTTTTTTTTTTTTGATTTTTTGATTTTTTGAGACAGGGTTTCTCTGTGTAGCTTTGCGCCTTTCCTGGAACTCACTTGGTAGCCCAGGCTGGCCTCGAACTCACAGAGATCCGCCTGGCTCTGCCTCCTGAGTGCTGGGATTAAAGGCGTGCGCCACCACCGCCCGGCCCTAATTCACTTTCTAACCTAACTTGCATTACCAAAATTATCTTTTAATGTCTCTCAACCTTATATACTTTACACCTCTTTAGTGAATTTCTTTGCTGAATCTGGTAACAAGGATAATTATAACTATAGCTATGAAGACTCCATCAGAGACCTGAGAAGGAAATAATATTACCTGAGTAAACAGGAAGTGCAAGCAAGCAACTTCCAAAAAATGTGAGAAATGACAGAAACATCTGGCTGCCTGGACAGTCAGTCACCCACAATTCCTCTGCAATGTTGGGGCATCCATCTTCAGCCTACAAGCTTAGAATATCTGACGGACTTTTCTGTGAAGCAGGATATTCCAAAGGGCTGTCCTACCTTACCTTGGCAAAGTTTAGCAGGCCTTGCTTTTGTGTCCTTGTCCCATTTGTACAGCATACTGTCAACAGTTGAGGCAAGGGCATTTTCTTGCCCAGTGGCTAACTTACTACAAAGAAAGTAAACTTCATATGTAGTTTCTTCGATGCCCATCATCTTCTCTGAAGTAGATTTGTGCTGCCAGGAGCAGACATGTCTCATTGTTATTTAAAAAAAAAAAAGAAAAAAGAACCTATGTTTTAAAATATCTTAAATACCATAGTCAGTAGCTCTCTGAAGTGTTTCGATGACCACCTGTCTACCTAAAGCATATCTCTTTGACCTTGAAAACATACCTGATATGACTACAAGTTCAATTGTAATAAGTGACTAGTTACTAACCTGCATTTCCTTATTATCCTAAATAGTTGGTAATAATAACTTTCTAGGACTAGGAATTTGCATGATATTGATAAATGAGCTGTATAGGTACAATACCTTCGACAAGATTAGAAACATGTACAGTATGCTCTAACAAAAACAATCTTAATTTTGTATCAATATACAGAAATCCATATCAGTGTAAAATATTTAAGTCTATTAGTTGCTTTTTTGGTTTAAAAGTAGGTTCTATAATCTATGCTTATCATATCTATAGCCCCCTTTTTTCTTTTCAAAACAAGAACTCTCAATCTAATGTCCTTTGTTCAGCTTTTTTCATGACCATTACCAATAACAACTTGTAACCAACCACTCTAAACAATGACAAATATCCATAACCCACTTTATAACCAAAAGCCACCCACCCCACCTCTTATGAATGTGGGCATCGTGTTCTTAAGTTTACTTCCTGCTGTCTGGGGGCAAAGGCATCTTTAGGGGATCCTGAAAAGAAAAATTTGAGTTAATTGCAAGTCCTAGGAGAGGTAGCTATATCATTTGTTGTCCAGTTTTGCATAATGGGAAAGTGCAGGGCTTGTCTCAAGTTCTGGCTAGAGTAGTCTGTGAGGCTGGATCATCTCAGCTAGCCACCTTGAGATTATCCTGAGCAGTTTGTAGTCCAAAGCCGATCTTTGGGTGGTGTTTGTCAGCTTAGTAACATTATCATAATACAGGTGGAATCCTCATTGTGGGACCCCATCATCCTTTTGGAGACTTCAAAAGTCACTGTTAGGCGTGTTCATGGTTCACTGCTGAAAACTTAAACATTTTAAATGTCATATGCAGACATTTATTTATTTATTATTAGCCTCAAAAAGGTTAAAGGATTGATATCCACTCAGAGGCTTACGGGTATACAGCTTGCCTGAAGATCAAAGTGTGGAGCTAGCCATTAGAGGCCAGGCAGTGGTGGCACACACCTTTAATCCCAGCATTTAGGAGGAGGAAACAAGAAGTGATAAGGCAGGATGGAGACAGGAGCACAGGCCCCTTATCACTCTGAGGATTCCTAGAGGTAAGAATTCTTTCTCATGACTGCTGCTCTGCCTCTTTGTACTTTCAGCTTTCACCCTGATATCTGACTCCAGGTTTTTATTAAGACCAATTAGAATTCATGCTACAGACAGTTCTCTTCACTTAAGTGTTTTTCTCTCTTCCTTAGGATATGGTCTACCAGATGATATTGTCATAGAAAAGAGGGGCAAAGGAGATACTTTTGTGGATTGCTGTAGGGCCCTGGTCTCCTCCCATATTGAGTAAAGCCGTTGCCTGCTTGCTGACCTTGACCAGATGTCCTCCCTATGCTAATTCCCTGCCGGTATCCACCCTCCTGAATGCTTTAGGGAAGTTCCTTGTTTGTGTATCCTGCATATTGGGCGTTAACAGCTTAGATGCAAGAATGTAGAACATTCAGTAGCAAACTTCTGCCCTCCGGGGATCCACCATTGTGCTGTAAGCCTGTATTTAAGGTTTCCTCCCTCTTTCAATAAATGGCATTTGGCATTTGGCATTCAGCTGAGGCAAATGACCCGCTGTCTCTTGTCCCTTATTTTTTAATCCACAGCCCCTCGCTCGGACATGGTGAATGGGTGACAGTAATGCGGGCGTTACTGTTACAAATGGAGGTCCCTACCGAGATTCTACCAAGACGTTACCGAGATCCGAGAAAGAAGGGACGAGCTGATGGACACCCGAAAGGTAAGGCTGGCCAGCAATTTAAAGAAAAAAGAAAAGATGAGGGTGAATTGAAATGGGTGCAGCTAGCTCACAGTCAGTTGATTGGACTGTTGAAGCAGGAAGGCACCGAAGTTAAGAAAGGGCAAGACAGCTAGAGATTTTAAATAAAAAAGGAAATCTTCCCAATAGAGAAGAGGGAAGGAAAGGAAATTTCCCCTTAGAAAAGGGAGAAAAATTTTAATCAAGAAAAAAGGATTTTCCCGGTAAAAAGGGGAAAAATTTTGAAACTAGGCCTAAAGATTGGGGCCCTGTAGAGGAAGGATGAAGGAAAGAGAGAAGCCTCTTCCCAGTGGTAATGAAGGAAGAAAAGACTTCTTCCAATTGTAGAATTTTCAGGACAGCTGAAACTTTGAGCTCTTTCTGCAGTGCAGCATCTGAATTACTAAGAATCGGCAGGTAGGCCTCATTGCTGCTGGCTGAACAGCAAGAGAGCCCAGAGGTTAGAAGTTCTGCTGTTTGTTTGCTTATTTTGATTCAAATGCTTTTTATTTCTCCCTCAGAGTGGGAATAATTTAATATTTAGGATCCCTTCATGGGAAATGTTTTTCTGTTTTTCCCTTATGGTGGGAATAACTCATTAGGTAGTCCCTTCATGGGAGTAGGAAGTTTAAACATGAGTTTGTGTGTGCGGGGCGCGCGCCCAGCGGCGGCAGTGGTGGACATGCACAAGATAGCTCGGAGCGGCAGGCGGACAGGTACAGGCCGGTGGGAGGTGGAGCTGCAATGGAGCGCGGCCCGGGCGGGCACCAGCACTAGAGCCTGGGCACTGGACGGAGCCAAAGCTAAGCCACAGCTTCAGCTCGCTCCAAGTGAGCAGAGGCCCAGGAAGGGACTAACGCTAAAAGTTTAAACAGAAATGTGTGTGTGTGTGTGTTGCATGTCCAGTATGGCTGTGGTCAAAGGCACATGCTGCAGCAGCAGTGTGTGAGATAGCCCGGAGCAGTGGGTGGGCAGGTATGCCAAAGTAGGAGGTGGAGCCACAAGGCCAACAGAATGGACCAAGCCAGCAGAGTCCAGGAGAGGGACTAGCACCTAAAAGTTTAAACGGGCCCAACTTCTGGTGAAAAATGGTTTCGGTCAGACATGGAATGCTAAGTCAATGCTGTTGAATTTCCAGGGATATTAATTATTCATTGTATAAAGGATGTTCTGTCCTTTTGATTGTCTTAATAAATGTTTGGATTCTCATGGTAGATAAACTAAGGAACAGAATTCATAATTGTGAACTATGTATTAGGTGTGCTCTTGTCTGTTGATCATTACTAAAAATTTGGCCCTGCAATTTAAGTTGCTTTCTAGAAATTCTTGGTTTAATTCTATAGAAGTATAACACCTGAAATGTATTGGGTTGTTAGCTTATTAAATAATGTTGCTAAGATAAACCCATAAATAATAATCTTTTACTGATAAAGAGGTTACAAAATTATTTTTCCAGTAAATAAAATACAGGTAAATTGTTTGGTCCACATTGTTAATAATTGGCAATTTACATTAATGTTACTTGGAATCTATAAAAAAGGATCCTCTTTTTAAGATTTTATAAAAATACTCAGAAGTATTACCTAAAGTTACCTCTTAATCCTGTAGAGATTGTATTTAATGCTTTTATAATTGGTATATGTAAATAGGACCATGAAAATAGAAGCTGGTGATAAAATTGCTCGATTAATATTGCTTTTATATTTTAATTGCAAAATGACACCTATATGTAGAACTGGAGGCTTTGAAAGTATAGGAAAAAGGTGTTTTGACAAACAGTTATCAATGATAAACAGCCTAAATTAAAAATAAAATTATATGGGATTGAGATTAAAAGATTACTGGATTCTGGTGCTGGGCATATCTATAATTTCACAAGAATCCTGAGATCCCAACTGGCCTCTACAAGAAGTCAGGAAAATGGCGGCTATTACAGGATCTTAGAGCTGTAAATAAAACCATGCTTCTCATGGGAGCAACACAACCTGGCTTGCCTGTTCCTGTGGCAATTCCTAAACATTGGCATTTAATTGTGATTGACTCATATGGATGATATTTTATTGGCTGCTAAAGATAAAAAACTTGTTTTTGATGCCTTTTCTAAATTACAAGAGGTTCTTAGCCTGGGTAATTTACAGATTGCCCCAGAAAAGGTACAGGTATCTTTTCCCTATCATTATTTAGGTCATGAATATTTTGTTTTTCTCATTCACCTACTGGAGCGTTTTGGCAAACAGGTTCTATTCTATGGGTACATTCCCCAGCTTCTCCAGCAAAAAACATCACTCCTTATCCACAGGCTATTGCTCAGATTATATTTAAGGGAATCAAGATCAGTGTTCAAACTTTTGGTAAGGAGCCAGATATTGTGGTGACCCCATACACCCAGTCTCAAATAGCATGGTTGCAAGCTAATGATAATGATTGGACCATATTGACATGTTCCATGCAGAGTCGGTTTGATACTCACTACCCCTCCAATGATGTGTGTCATTTTTTTTTACATTGCATCCTGTTATATTTCCCAAGATAGTACAGATGACTCCTATTCCTCAGGCCCGTGTAGTATTTACTGATGGCACTTCACGTGGTTTTGCTGCGGTGGTTTCTGGTAACATAGTAAAGAGAATGAAAGTCCAGGGCACTTCTGCCCAAATGGCAGAGGTACAGGCACTGTTGCTTGCTTTACAGATGTTTTCTGATGAGAGTGTAAATATTTATACTGATAGTCAATATGTGGCACATGCCATTATGCCTTTGGAGACAACAGCCTACATACCATCCATTTCTCCCATTCATGAATATTTATTGCAAGTGCAAGGACTTATATGGTCCCGCTCACATAACCTTTATGTGGGCCATATTAGAGCTCACACTCAATTGCCTGGACCTCTAAGTGAAGGTAATCAGAGGGCTGACGCCATTACTCGTATGGCTGTCACATTAATTTGCTCCACCTTTGATAAGGCTACTCAGTTGCATCAACGTTATCATCTTAATGCTGGATCTCTTCGTCATCATACAGGCATAACCCGGGAACAAGCCATCCAGATAGTTAAATCATGTCCTATTTGTGTTGAATTTTTACCTGTTCCTCATTTGGGAGTTAATCCCCGAGGACTTTTACCTAACCATGTGTGGCAGATGGACGTCACGCACGTGCCTTCCTTTGGAAAATTACAATATATCCATGTGTCTATTGATACATATTCTTCTCTAATTTTTGCTTCTGCTCATTCAGGGGAAAAGATTAAGGATGTAAAGAATCATTGCCTTAATGCTTTTGCTTACATGGGAGTGCCAAAATGCATAAAGACTGATAATGGTCCCGCCTACAGCAGTACGGGATTTTCAAAATTCTGCCAAGACTTTTCTATTGTTAATAAGACTGGTATTCCTTATAATCCTCAAGGACAGGCTATAGTAGAACTCTGCCATCGTACCTTAAAAACATATATTGCTAAAGTAAAAAGGGGGGAGCTAGGGGCTCATCTCTCCTCTCCACATTCTACTCTTTCCCTTGTTTTATATATTTTAAATTTTTTATTGGTGGATTCTGCTGGAGTATCCACTGCAGATAAGCACTGGAGGGCTCCTGTTGCAAATCATCCTCTGGTGCAATGGAAGGATCTTTTTACTGGCACTTGGAGGGGACCCGATCCAGTGTTGGTGTGGGCCCGGGGATCTGTTTGTGTCTTTCCACAGGACAATGAAGTTCCTCTTTGGGTTCCTGAACGCTGTGTGCACCCTGTGGCTGCTGCTGAAGCCCAACATGGCAGAGACCTATTGGGCCTTCGTAAAAAACTCTCCCCTTCTGATGCCAATGGGGATTGAGAGCCCAATACGGCCAGCCTTGGCAAACATTATTGTAAGCCTAGGAAGTGTAGCCATGTGGTTGGATTCTTCAGAAGGTAATGCATGGTAACCTTTTTTCAAAAATGTTGGGAATGTGTCACACCTTGGAGATTAAGGATAACCATGAAGGTCACTGACCTCTATTTGTTAACAGTAGCATGCAAGCTAAGCCTTTTCACATTTTGCAACCCTCTTCAAGCTGGTGTAGTACCTACTTTTCAGGAATGGCTCTGTGCAACATCTATTGGCCTCCTGAAGTTCATCTAGCCTCTTTTGTAGACACCTTAAAATTTGTGAGCCTGAATGTAGCCATTTATGAGACCATTAGTTCTGCTCCTTGTTTGCTGTTTTTGTTTTTGTTTTCTTTATGGTTCTTAGTTGTTCTTTTGCAGACCTGCCAGCCTAAGTAGTGCTGGGGTGAAGAAAAATGGGCCTTGGTGGTTCATGTTCCTGGAGCTGTGTCCATGCCAGTGGACCATGGCAGTTAGACACAGATGATGCTCACACGCTCCAGAAGAGACTCGGACATCGATGTTGCCATTGTTGCTGTTACAGCGGTGGTGGCCACTGCTGCTACTATTTCTGGGATGGCTATTTCATAATTGGGTTCTACAGCTAGCACAATGGAGATCCTGGCAGCAAAAGTAGCTACCACAGTTAGTTAATCTTTTATTGGGCATGATAAATTTAATTCTACAGTTATACATTTAAATTGGCTTTGAAAGTTGCAAAAATTATTTAAACTCAAGTTCCATTTGCGTATGGGATACCACCTTACAAGGACTCCAATTTACAGTAAGGCTCGTTTAAGAAGGGAATGGCTCAATCGCCTTTAGCCTCCTGGCTATGGGTGGGTTAGGACTACTGTTGGTCTTTTCTGGGTCGCACAGATTGCAAGCCCAGTGCCACTTTGAGATCTTTGGCAACAGTTTACTCTACAGCTCACGTGGTTGAGCCTGTATGATAATGAGTATTCAGAGACGGGTAATGCTTGGGGGGCGCTCACCAACCTAAGACAGAGCACTTGCGGGGCCTGGGCAGGTGTCTCCATGACGGGTAAGGTGACCTGCTGACGTCCCACGCAACCTAAGTCAGAAGCTCATTTTTTTAGTAAAAAGGGGGGACCTGTAGGGCCCTGGTCTCCTCCCATATTGAGTAAAGCCGTTGCCTGCTTGCTGACCTTGACCAGATGTCCTCCCTATGCTAATTCCCTGCCGGTATCCACCCTCCTGAATGCTTTAGGGAAGTTCCTTGTTTGTGTATCCTGCATATTGGGCGTTAACAGCTTAGATGCAAGAATGCAGAACATTCAGTAGCAAACTTCTGCCCTCCGGGGATCCACCATTGTGCTGTAAGCCTGTATTTAAGGTTTCCTCCCTCTTTCAATAAATGGCATTTGGCATTTGGCATTCAGCTGAGGCAAATGACCCGCTGTCTCTTGTCCCTTATTTTTTAATCCACAGCCCCTCGCTCGGACATGGTGAATGGGTGACAGTAATGCGGGCGTTACTGTTACAGATTGCATGGGTATGGATGTTAAAATTTCAAGCATAAAATTTATCCAGCATGATTCTATAGAAGGAATCTTAGGTAAGTATCTGGATATTTGATGTATTTGTTCTGAGCTTTGAGAGAAAAATTGGCTTTTTATGGAAGACAAAATTTAATACTACTTGGATATATGGAGGGCTGGTTAATACTTTATGTGCATATTATGAAAATTTAGGAATCCTCATAGTGAAAAATAACTCAGTTTATTCTTGAAAACTTATTCATTTCTTTTCTATTAGTGTTTTCTTGTTGTGGTTTGGTTTGGTTATTAAGACAGGCTATCACTCTGAACCTAGCCATCATGGCAAATGGCAGCCCTGCCTCAGCCTCCTGAGCTCTGGGTTTATAGGCATGTTTCACTACACCTAATACTAGTATAATAGCTTTAAAGTGGTAGACCCTTTTTTGGACATGTTTCCTAGTGGTAGGTAGTTAGATTACTGAGGCTCTATCCTCAGGAATGGATTGATACAGGTCTTGTAGGAGCAGATTAGTTCCCCTGAGAGTTTGTTCTTATAAGAATGAACATGGTAACTCTGTACTCTTCCTTGCTGATACATGTACCCCTTCTATATGCAGTTCCTCTCTACATTGTGACATATCTAGGGAGGTCTTATCAGATACCATGCTGTTCTGAGTTTACATACACTACAATCATTTGTGAGGAATTTTGTTATAGATACACCAAAAAGACCAAAACGTTGTTCTAGTATTTGTTTTATTGGATATGTATCCACCTGTTTTCAAGATCCTTTTTCTTTTTCCAAGGTACCCATCAAAGCTGTTTGTTGATCTATAAAGGCCAGTGTGGTAGTTTGAATGAGAATGGACCCCATTGGCTATTTGAATGCTTGGTTCCCGGTTGGTGGACTATTGGGAAGGCTTAGGGGGTGTGATCTTTTTGGAGAAGTGTTTTATTGGTGGTGGACTTCAAGGTTTCAAAAGCCCACATTAGGCTGAGTCTCACTCTCTGCCTGCTTTCTACCTGTTGATCAGGATCCACAATTCTCAGCACTTCTCCAGCACCATGCCTCCCTGTGTGCCGCCTGATGATCATGATTAAATGCTTTTTCTTATTTCTCTTGTAAGAGTTGCCTTGGTCATGATACAGCAATAGAACAGTGACCAAGACAGCAGATTAAATTTAAATAGGCTGAATATACAACAAGATGGGTTAAGTACATAGTCTTAGATGATCTCAGCACCTGTTATTAACTTGGCTGCAAAGTTCATCAAAACTTTAGTTTTTGGGGGGGTCAAGAGATATTTTTATAAAGAGTTATCACAACATCTAATGTTAGCTGTAAGCTGTTTCTGATATTGATATATCACTTAAAGTAGTTGAATGAATGTTTTTGTTACAGTCATTCACCATGGCAAGACCACACTGGAAAACTGTGTACTGCAATGTGAAGCTACAGGAGTCACAGTACGCACATCAGCGGAACTTTTCATGAAGAACTCAGATGTATATGGTGCCAAGGTATTGCTTTGTCTTTGGAAAGAAGTAGTTAGGGTGTTTAAGTTCAAAATAAATAAAACAAACAAGATACCAATAGTTGTAAATCTATTGTTTCTTCAAGGAAATTCAGACATTAATAATCTCCTTGTCACCTAAAATTTAGGAAGTCATCAAACATAAGACCTCTATAGCATTTTATAAACAAGGCACTAGAAGAGAAAATGATTGTCTAACTTTCCCTATGATGACCTTAAGAAGTATAGACCTCTGGGCTGGAGAGATGGCTCAGCAGTTAAGAGCACTGCCTGTTCTTCCAAAGGTCCTGAGTTCAATTCCCAGCAACCACATGGTGGCTCACAACCATCTATAATGAGATCTGATGCCCTCTTCTAGCCTGCAGGCAAAACATGCAGACAGAATACTGTATACATAATAAATAAATAAATCTTTAAAAAAAAAGAAAAAGAAATACAGACCCTTAAGATTATACCCTGGTGGGACTGGAGAGGTGGCCCAATGGCTAAGAACTAATATACCGCTCTTGGAGATGACGCAGGTTCAGTTCCCAACACTCATGTCAGTAGACCAACAACTATTTGTAACTCCTACTCCAAAGGATCTGACACCCTTTTTGTGGACTCTGGGAATCTGTACTCACACATGCACATTCCTACACAGACATATATATATGTATGTATGTATGCATGTATGTATGTATGTATATACGTAAATACTTTTCTTAATACTTTTCAAAGATCATCACTTTATAAATATTCTAACAATTGAAGCTGTTACTCTGAGTGCTTGAGAATTTCATGCATGCATATATACACCTCCTTTTCCCTCTTCTCCATTTCCTCCCCTACCTCTTTATCACTTTCCCCTCTGAACCTCATGTGCTCTTTTTTTTTTAAACCTTTGTCCATTTATTGCTGCCCAGATGTGCATGGGTTGAGGTCCATGTGATGGACTGACTGAGAATGAGCCACCGTAGGCTTTGTTGAGAGCCATTTTGAATAACTACATCTTAACACAACAAAATTGTTAAATAAATTTATTGACATAATTAGAAAATTGATTTGTCTATAATGAAAATGTATGTGTGGCACTCTTTACTTCTTGTAATGTACATCTTTATAAGTGTTTGTGTGTGATTTTTATATGTGCTACTGTTTGTCTCTGTGGTGTGATGTGTGGGTATGTTTGTGTAGGGGTATGTGTGCTCATGTACTCATGCATATAAGACAGGATGATGTTGAATCTCTTCCTCGATCACTTCTATATTATTTTTGAGGTGATGTCTCTCAATGAATCTGGAGCTCGGTTAGTCTGGCTGGACAGTGATCCTCCTGTCTCTGTCCTCACAGCACTGGAGTTACAGGTTCACACGGTTGTGCCTGGATTTTTATGTATGTGTTTGGGATCCAAACATTTCATGCTTATGTTGCAAGCATTTTTAGTAAATAAACCTTTTTTTTTTCAGTTTCATGAATGTGATTTTTGAAAGTGCTTAGTTATCAAAAGTTGCTCATCATTGGAATATTGCTTGGTGCCCCAATATTGCTTGGTGGCAATATGGATTAGAACTGCCTAATAAAGGCCAGCAAAATGGCTCAGTGGGTTAGATGCTTGCTACTAAACCTGAAAACCTGAGTTTGATCCCTGAGAACCAAAATGGGAGAAGGGGAAAACCAATTCCTACAAATTGTCTTATGATTTCCACAGGTACACCATGGCATGTACACACACACACACACACACACACACACACACACACACAAGTGTGTGTGAAGTTACGCACGTCCACAAAATAAATAAATGTGAAAGAAAGACCTAATAAAAGTTATCTTAAAACAATATATTTTGCATTTATCCCATCTGAAAGGCCAAGAAGTAATAGTAATAAACCTTTATAATCGTGTCTTTTTAAATATTTTATTTGCATGTATGTGACTGTTTTGCCTGCTTGTATGTCTGTGCACCACATGTGTTCCTGGTGCTCGTGGAGGGAGGCCAGAAAGAGGGTGTAAGATCCCCTGGAACTGGACTTAAAGATGGTTGTGAGCCACCATATGGGTGCTAGGAATTAAACCCTGGGTCCTCTGGAAGAGCAGCTAGTGCTCTTAACTGCTAAGCCATCTCTCTAGCCCCTATTCTTAACTTTTTAAAGCTGGTACCTCATGTTTTATAGGGTGCTGGTATAGAAATATATCCTGGGAGTAAGTGTACCCTGACTGACAATGGGATCCATCACTGCAAGGAAGGGATCCTTATTAAGGTGAGTATTAACTGAAACATTTTTTCTAAAAGTTAGAATGATTTCACCTAAAAAGTTATGTATATTTCTCATGTTGTGTTTTGTTATTTTGTTTTGTAAAGTATAAACAGTACATAAACTTTAAGGACACTAATAGTAATTAAAGTCTTGTATCTTTAGATGCGCAGAAATAGCAGCAACACTTACTTTGAACTCAGTGCTACAACTTACTAATAAGCATAGCTTTTGTACTTTCATTTTTAGAAATAGTGTGGGGAAAGGCAAAGAATTTATGAAACTTGTTTAATATGACAATTCCTTAACATACTTGTTTTCAATGTTTTATAGGACTTCCTTGATGAACATTATGATATTCCCAAAATTTCTATGATAAATAACATCATACATAACAATGAAGGTTATGGTGTTGTTTTGGTGAAGCCTATGATTTTCTGTGATCTACAGGAAAAGGTCCAAGATGAAACTAGCGGTATGCTATATTTAGTAATTTAATTAAAATATGTAAATGTACTTATTAATTGAATATACAACTAGATCTAGTTTACTGTATTTCAGCAGTAAATTCTGGTGCAACTTTAGTTTTTCTTCCTCAAAAATGTTGCTGGAGGTCTGGCGATAGAGTTCAACTTGTAGAGTGTTTGCCTAATGTGCACAAAACTGTAGGTTCAGTCCCAACACTTGGGCGTGAGAATTGAAGCTACAGAGAGTCAGAGATCATTTTCAAAAAAACAAGCAAGCAAACAAACATTAAATATGCTTGGTCATAAAGGGAAGCTTGGTAGAATCTAAGTATGAAAGAAACTTTCAAATTTGACTTGTTGATCTGTTCATTCAGAGCTTTGGTATGGTTCAGTGAAAGTCCCTTTTTGGCTTCTTGTCATTGTGTAAAATATAGTAGCTTCTGTACGTATTTGTGAAGGAAGAAAGTGGGAAAAGAATTTTCCAGGTTGAAAGTTGCTTTTTCCCGAAGTTTATTAGAGTTTACCTTTGCTTTTTTTTTGGTTAAAAGTAACTGGCTCCCTGTTACCAGCTTCCTGGCAGTAAAGGTGAGTGCACACAGTGGAAATGTGTGAATTTCAAGTCATTGATGTAAACCACTATTAAATATCAGACATAAAGGAGTATAAAGTATTGGTGTGCCAATGGAGATTTTGAGGCAGTTTAAAGAATATGCCTTGCCATCATTCAGGGTCCATCCTACTCAGGATTTAGCAGGGTAAAATTGAGATATATGTTGAATAGAATCGTACCTTGAAAGCTCTGGTGGAAGAATCTACTTCCTATTACTGAGTTCCTCTTCAGCAACCAGCTAGAGGGGGGAAAAACTTTTAAATAGCCTTAATTGCATTGCTCGGTGATAATGCAAAATCTTTTTGTCATTTAGTAATCATGTGAGTACCCTCTTGAGGATGGAAATCATGACAGCAGTCAATTAGCTGGTAGAATGAGAGTTCATTTAAGAAAAGTAGCACTGTTATATTGTTCTTTGCATCCTAGCTCCCAATGCAGAGCTTAGCAGATAGTAAATTTCCAGGAAAATGTCTGTCCAATGACTAAGATTCTAGGATGAAGAAGATAAACAAAATTTAAAATTGGTGACCCTATTAGTGTCATGAAACTTTTCAAGAAGATTCATTGAGATTCTTATAGTGAAGAATTAGTAAAATCCAGTTATAACCTCTTGGCAGAAAATACTTGAGCATAACAGATTGTGTTAGAAATACCCCCTTGTTGGTTTAGAGTGTACATTTAACTTCATTATAATTTGTTTCCTCAGACAATACAATTCAGAAAAATAAAGAGGCGGGTGCCACTGAAGGATTAGATCTGGAAGAAATGTTTCAGTGTGTGGCTAGCAAAATGGAGCTTTATGCCACAGCTGAATTTTCTGACCAAGCTAAGGGAAACTGTGAAATTATAAATGAACTGCTTGCTACTTCCATGCAAAAAGGCTGGATGAAGAAATGATTGAGCGAACTTGGGATCATACAAGCTGATGACAACATAATGTTACAGGAGATGTTTATTGAAATTATGGGAAACCAGTTTAAGTGGAATGGCAAAGGGAGTTTTGGCACATTTCTTTACTAGCTTCAATGATATCAGTAGCTCACAAAACATTGTATTTTGAACATATCCTAACAATCATGCTGCTTATGTAGTTTGCTTCATTTGCTTCATGTCTGTCTATTATATAATATGTACTTGGTTGAACTTGTGTAAAATGTGTACTTACTTCTATCTACAAAGCACTCCTTTGTGACAAAGCCACAAAAACATAAAATATGGCTGTGTATGTAGCTCATGAGTAGAGCATTTGTCTAACATGCCCAGTGCCCAGGCCCCAGGTTCGATACCCAGCATTCCTCCTCAGCTCCCTCACAAAAAGAAAGGAAACTAACTGGAGATTTCTTATCTAGAAAAGTATGCTTTCTTAAATGCACAACTCTCCCATATTAAGCCTGAAAGTACACTTTAGCATTGAAAATGAAAGAGATGCAAGATGTGAGAACAAGCATGCAGTAGATGTCATGTGTACAGTGTTCCTTTGTCTGTTTGAGATAGGGTCCCTACATAGCCATTTCTGTCCAGGAACTCAATGTATAGACCATGCTGGCCTCAAACTCATATTGATCCACCTACTTCTGCCTCCTGAGTGCTAGGATTAAAAACACATGTCACCATACCTAGCTTGGATGGGATACATTTTTATATTGAAATGTATTGTCATCAAAACAGAACTAAATAACAGGTTATGGTTATGAAACAGAAATGTGTTCAGAGCCAGTATTGAATATAAATGATTAATAAGAAAGCATCTTTCTTTTGCTATAGTATTCTAATCATCATTCTCTTCCCCTCTTTATGATTCCTGCTCCCCCTCCCCCCGTCCAACCTTTTCTTTTTAAATCATTATCTTGTATACCTCTGCTGGTTTAAAACTGTAGTCAGGGTTGAGGATTTAGCCCAGTGGTAGAGCGCTTGCCTAGCAAGAGCAAGGCCCTGGGTTCCATCCTCAGCTCCAAAAAAAAAAAAAAACAAAACAAAACTGTGTAGCCATTAATGTCCTTGATCCTCCCACTTCAGCCTCCCAGACACTAAGACCACTGAGTTGGAGCACTATTCCTTGTTTTCTGTGATTCTGGCGATTACTCTGAGGGCTTTGTGTGTACTGGGCAAGCACTCTACCAAACAAAATCCTCAGCCTTCTGGTCATTTTTCTTAATCAAAATATCAGTAGATACTTTTTTTTGTATTTAATATAAAAGATTGTGTGTGTCATTAATTTTTGCTTATTTTTCATGGGGAGATGTGAACAGATCTCTACTGCCCCCAGACAAGGCACTGTCAATTGACCAAAGTAATGATTCTGTAGGGTTAACGCTTGCGCTACCACCACCTATTCACCATGTCTGAGTGAGGGGCTGTGGATTAAAAAATAAGGGACAAGAGACAGCGGGTCATTTGCCTCAGCAGAATGCCAAATGCCAAATGCCAAATGCCGTTTATTGAAAGAGGGAGGAAACCTTAAATACAGGCTTACAGCACAATGGCGGATCCCCAGAGGGCAGAAGTTTGCTACTGAATGTTCTACATTCTTGCATCTAAGCTGTTTACACCAAATGCAGGATACAGGAACAAGGAACTTCCCTAAAGCATTCAGGAGGGTGGATACCGGCAGGGAATTAGCATAGGGAGGACATCTGGTCAAGGTCAGCAAGCAGGCAACGGCTTTACTCAATATGGGAGGAGACCAGGGCCCTACATGATTCCACACAAGTCTAGGTTGGTAAGGAGTTGGAGTTGTGTAGGTGACCCAAAAGAGCTACACCACTGCACAGTCCCACCCCATTGTGAATGGAAGCTATTTCATGGAGTTCCACCTTCAGGTAATCTACCTCCTGTATATTCTAGCAATACCCCTTTCCCAAAGATCTCTTAGAGCTGTGAGACAGGAGGAAAGGTTTGTAAAATCCTAGGTAAGAGTCAGTTGACTCTATCTCTTGTATTAAAGCGTGTTAATAGCACCATTACCATTACCCTAGACTTAACATTGCCATGACTATGGCGCTAAAGTCATCTCTACGTTCTGCTCTATGATTACTGATCATGGTGTCAGCATTGTCCCTGGTCCTCCTCCAGTTTTGTCCCCTGAACTTTGGACGGGATGATATGCTTATGATGCTATTTTGAGCATTGGGCCCCTTGTCATATTAACAATCACATATTGGCATTTAACTGGTTATGAGTCTTGATGTAAATAGTTTTTCTCCATAACCAAAATTGATAGCAGCAGTAATAAGTATGCTTAATAACAAATACTTAGAGGGTAGTTACATAGACACATAACATGCTTCATACCATAGTCTTTCCCCACTACCAAATATAAGTCCCTGTCAAATGGGCCTTAAATCCAGCATTTGTTATTTGATTTTTTTTTTTAAATTATAGCCTTTCTGACTAGGGTAAGATTATCTCAATTTGGTTTTAGTTATGAGTTAGAGTTGGGGGTCAGGGGTTCAGGACTAAGGTTGCTATGATAAATCACAGCTGATACAACTTACAGAAAAGGTTTATTTGGGTTTACTGTTCACAGGGATAAGTCCATCATGGCTGGTAGGAAGTCAGCAATCTGCAGGCATGGTAGTAGGAACATGAAGTTGAGAGCTCATCTCAACCACAAACACAAAGGCTCACACTTCTGCCTGTGCATTTCAGTTGCATTGTCTCATTTAATTTTTGTTTGTAAAACACTTGCCGAGGTAGTGAGGGAGGAAAATATCTGACTTGTGAGTGTGTAACCGGAAGACCAAGCCAACAGCAGATGGATGCCGGACAAACACAGTGCCTTGAACCCTTCCTCCTCAAAGACCTCCTCAAAGATCTCAGCCTTGAAGGGGAGAAGAGATGCCACATAGGCGGGCCAGGCAAATGGAATGTTGGCTTTGAGAGTCATAAGCCAAATGAAAGCAGACACCAATGGTAGGAAATGGAGGAGGGAGGTTAAGACTGCGTTTTAGGAACAGGGTCAGGGACAGGTTAGAGTTCATCATGACCTGGACCCCAGTCACCCCTGTCAATCAAACAAGGGTCATTTCCCACCATGACCCAGACCCAGTCACAGCTGTCAAATGCGCGTGACTTCCTGTCCACAGCCCTGCTGCGCCTAAGCATCCGTGAACTCGGGATCCACGGGAACCCCGAAACCACTGCCAAAACTTCCTCCTCTGAGGGTGACATCAGGTGACCAGAAGCCGATCCCATGCCAGGCTGAAGTGATCCCAACGCCACGCGTGCTGTGGGAGTTCCTGGGGTGCATGGCTTTCCCTGCACCGTATGCGGGGCAGCACACGTCGGTCCACGGGGACTGAATGCTGGAGACCACAGGGCGTCTAGAGTGCATCACGAGGAAACTAGAGCAGAGAGGCCCAGCCGTGGGTGCTAGTGACAGTGACGGACCCGTCCACATCCATTCCGCGTGACCATCCCACCACCCATGCCGCCTGCCGCTGTTCTGGGTGCGAGGCAGACGGACCGTCCGGCACGTGGACTCATTGCGCTGAGCTTTGAATTCGAACTGACCGAGGGACACTGCAGGCGATAGTGTGTTATTGTCTGCCACTTGATGACGTCATTACATGTCCGTTGGCTTCCTGTCAGAGACATGACATCACAATGTCATTTGGTTAGTGTCTGAGAGTAGATGCCGTCATGACCTTATTCTTTTGCTCAGTGTTGGAGGCGTGATGACATCATGACGTGTTTGTAGGTGTGTCTACCATCATCAGCTGCATCTCTACCCATAATTCCCCTGCATGGGTCAGAACAGAAGCAGGGGTAGCATTTATAATGTATGATAATTTATTTTAATCTATGACAATGTATGTTAATTTTTTATAATATGATACTTGACACAGAGATCTCTCTATCTTCCCGGTCTTCTCTGTTTTTAGAAAAACAGGGAGGACCTGCTGGGGAAACTGAGGCTCTGGTCTCCTGTGACATCACATGTAACCCACACCTTTTGAGGGATGGATGATGGACAGAAAGTACTGTGTGAGGAGCATCCCACTTTCAGGGAAGACTGTGTGAAGAGCACCCCGCTGTCAGTGAGCACCACAGGAGGAGCACCCAGGAGGTTGGTGCTGTTGTACCAGTGTCACAAGACCACCCCCCCAGCAAGACCATCACTGAGCCGATATCCGATGCAAGCACACAGGGGTTTATTAATAACAAAGCAAGCCCAGGCTTGGTCCGTGTCCAACACTCGACACAGCGGGTGGAGGAGGACAGCCCTGAGCACTCACTTCTTGTGATTGGATGAGGGGGATAGGGGTGAGGTAGTTCTTTGAAGTTACTGGCTGAACTATGAGCATGAGATTACTAGTTGCTAACAGGATGCAGGGTATCTACAGAGACATAATTTTTTTTAACTCCCTATATCCTGTTTTTGCTGAACCCAGGATATATAAATTCAGATTTATTGTTTCAGTCTTATTTTCCCATGAGTTCAATCTCTGGTCAGCTCTAAAACTGCTGGTCAGCAAATACCTTTGGCGGGGAGGGATAGCGTTTCTCAAGAGAGCTACTGATTTTTCCCTTTCAGTGCAAGTCAGTGAGTACTGTAACATGAATCTTAAAAGGTCTTATTAATAAAACAACCCGGAGCCAGATATTGGGGTGAACGCTGAAAGATCAGAGAAATAGAACAAGCCACAGCCAACCTCACCTTACCAACTCCTCAGCCAATTCTGTTTCCACGAATCCTCAGACTGAAAGCCTCTGAGTCCTCACCCCTGAGGGTCACAGTTGAACTGCTGCTTAGTTCCTGTCTCCTCACACCTTTTACACCGTTCTCCACCCAGCCATGTCACTTCCTGGGATCAAAGGCATGTGTGCCTCCAAGCAAAGGCATGAGATCTCAAGTGCTGGAATTGAAGGTGTGCCTCCACACCTGACTGTTACCAGTGTGGCCTTGAACTCATGGAGATCCAGACGGATCTCTGCCTCTCAGTGATAGGATTAACGGTGTGTGCCACCTCTGTCTGGCCTCTATGTCTAATCTAGTGGCTTGTTCTTTTCTCTGATTCTCAGATAAGTTTATTAGGGTACATAATATATTAGGGTACACAATATAACAATCACTATAGAGCACTCTTTAAGGAGCACTTCCACTGAGGGAGCACCGTATGAGAAGCCAGGTCATCATTGGTGCAACAAACAGGGAGCACTACCTGGCAAGCACCCCTGCAGTCAGTGAGCACCCTGTGAGGACAATCCCTTTTGGCAAGCACTGTGTGGGGAGCACCTAGTTGTTGGTGAGCACTGTGTTGAGAGCACAGATTCTTAGGGAGCACCACGTGGGGAGCACCCTGCCATCAGTGAGCACCATGTGAGGAGCACCCTTCCATCATGTAGCACCTCATGGGGAGCATCTAGCTCTTGGGGAGCACCACACTCAAGCGTCCTCCCTTGAGCAGCCACAGAATGGGAAGGCAGCGCCACAGCAGGGCTGCAGCCAGGGCTTCCAGAGTGCATTGAAGGCAGAGAGCTGCTGGGGCACAGGGGTGATGGTGGCTCGGTGTTCCCTCACTGCCGTCGTCATCTTGCTGAGCACTGCGTCAAACAGCGCCTCGTTCTCTGAGTTCAGCAGCCGTGACTCGGCGGGGTCTCGTGAGATGTCAAAGAGCAGTGGCGGGTCATGGTGGGTGACATCACCGGAGCACGCACACACGCCAGTGCCATGGCAGGCATCCAAGCCCTCTGGGGAGCCATTGGAGGTGACATAATGGGCCTTCCACACGGTGTTGCCTGCACAGGGGAAGAACCAGGTGACATGACCCCCATGGACTTCCTTCCTTGTTAATCCAGGACCTCATGGAGTGGGACCCCAGGAACATGCCCCACAGTGTGTGTGTGGGGGGGGCGAGACTAGGTGACCTCATTGTGAGGAGATGAGCATAACTGACTGACTGCATGAGCAATGCTTGATCGGAAGGGGTCGTGCAAAGGTCACAGGACCAGGACGGTTACCTCGAGATACTTTCAGAGGCTTCTTCTTCACCCACTTCCTCTTCCTCTCCCTCACTTCCTCATCCTGTCCTCTTCGTTTCCCCTCCCTCTTCCCCACAATTTAGTTTCCCCATCCCTTCCTCTTCTGTTTACCCTCCCTCTTCCTCCCAACTTCCTCTCCCCCTTCCTGTCCTCACTTCTGGTACCCCTCCTTCCTCTTTCCCTTCCCCACTTACTTCCTCTTACATTTCCACTTCCTATTCCTCTTCCTATTTTCCCCACATTGGCCATGCACACTCAGGCTCCTACACTTGCTGCTACTGTCCCAGTGTCAGCAAGCTAGCTTGTACAGATCACCTTAAGGGAGTCAGGGAGTCCTGCAGCTCCTGCTGGTCTAACCTCCTCCCCTGTAGCTATTTCTACAGAAACTTATAGCATCTGACTTCGGGGTGGCTGAAGTGGGACGGGAATTCCCAAAATAAAATAAAATTAAACATGAATCTTGGCTGCCCAGGCCCAAGTAGGCTGAAAACGGGTTCCAGTGTGATCCCTGTCGACCCCGCCCAACCAGACAGACAAGTTCCTCAGGGTGGGGGTTGGGGTACACCAAGGAGACAGTGGCGAGCTAGGTCAGAACCGGCTGTAACCGACCAGATGCCGCTGCTCGGCCTTGACAAGTGAGTCTGGGCAGGAGGGGGAGGGGCAGAGGGAGGGGGCTGCGCCCGCGATCCCAAGACGGGCAGCCTTGTCTTCTGGGGGAATCTACAGCGGGAATTAGGCGGCAAAAGGAGCGGGGAGGGCAGCAGAGAACGCTCACCCTCCCCCACCCTGGGGAGAAAACCAAAAATACTTCAAAGGCTCCTTTCTGTGCACGCGGGAGGGTCCGTCACGGCGGGTTGGTGTAGCTCTGCGTGGGAAACCTGGGGGTGAAAAAACGTTGGTTGACAAAACGAAACAAAAGTTATTTTTTGCAGAAAAAGAGCTTGGAGGTAGACAGGAAAGACGAGGAAGAGTTGGGAAAACTAAACTGAATTAAGATGGATGAGAATCAAAAGCTAAATTCAGAAATTAAGTTGAATAAGGAAAATGAAAATGGCATTTAAAAGAAATCTAAACAGAAATGAAATTGGAAAGCACACTGAGGCGAAAGTTAAACTAGAAATAAAATTGAAAATTAGTGGAAATTTAATGAAAATAAAAATTAAGTTGAATTAAAGTAAAATTATAAAGAAAAAATTTTAAATTAAATTTAAAATTAAAAAAAAAAAAAAAACACTTGTTGGGCTTCTGTGTTTGCCTGTCCCAGCGTGGCACATTTGAAAAATAAGTAAGTAGACAAATTGGGAAACTGTCAAAACCATTATTTCTATGAGTTTTTAGCCTATGACAGAGCGAGATTCTCAAATATGAAAAGTTTTTTTAAAGTTTTAGAACATTAAAGTTTTTTAATGGTTTTTAAAAATTAATATTTAATTTATCACGACTCTACCAAGCTCCCGTCCCACAGGCCCTGGCAAAATCCCAGCCTTGCGCAGGACGGGAAAATCCTCAGGAATCAAAATATTTACACATGGAGTGCCCAGGGGTCGGTAACTAAAACGAAATTTATCTCTAAATTCAATTTCAGCCGAAGTTAAAAATGGGCGCGCTGGCGGGTCTCTCCCGTAACACACAGGCTCCTCTATTTCCGTTTCTGGTGCTATCAGGTCTCCAGCAGTCCTCTCCAACAAGTTTCCTGACCAGCAACTCTAGAAAGGGTCACGCTGATGATGTCACAGTTGATCCATTAAGGGCCACGTGGGGGGCGTGGGCAAGTGGGCAGCAGTGAGGTCATTGACAGCTCTGTCAACTGTCATTACCCAGAATTCCCTGGAAGAGTCTCAGTGAGGGGTTTGGCCTGTGGGTGTGTCCTCAAAGATGATTGACATGAGGACTGTACGTGTCCTGAAGGATGATTGACATGTGAGTGCTGTGGGCGTGTTCTGAGGGAAGATTGACACAGGAGGGCTGTGGGCGTGTCCTGAGGTATGATTGACATGTGAGGGCTGTGGGCGTGTTCTGAGGGAAGATTGACACAGGAGGGCTGTGGGCGTGTCCTGAGGTATGATTGACATGTGAGGGCTGTGGGCGTGTTCTGAGGGAAGATTGACATAGGAGGGCTGTGGGCGTGTCCTTTATGGATGATTGACGGGTTGGGGGCATTTCCACTGTGGGCGGCACCATCACGCAGGCAGATGGAGGGGCAGGGACTATGCAGGTGTCCTTTTTGTCACATACTCACTTGTCACGTGTTTACTTCTCATAGGAATTCTCAGGCTAGAAGCATCATGCCCCATCACCCACATTTATGGTAAGAGAATCTTCCAGAAGTCCTTGTGGAAACTTAATTGACAGTTTATAATTATTTGAAAATTAATCCTGTACACATCCATGGTGGCCGGAAGTCTCCACTGGATCCCTGGACCCACATGTAGCTACCCAGCATGCACTGCAGTGATGATGTGCACGCTCCCTGCCTCAGAGACAGGGATAGAAGAAGCAGGATCGATGGATGACATATCACATGTGTTTCAGGAATTGCCTTGCTGCCCTACTGGGTGTCTTCCTCAGCCTGGACCCGGTCACGTGCCTGGACACATCACAGTCTCGACCCAACTTCCTCTTGCTCCTGGCAGATGACCTGGGCATCGGGGATGTTGGCTGCTATGGCAACAGCACCATCAGGTGAGGAAGGAGAGTGTAGCATGAATTCTAATTGGTCTTAATAATTAAAACCTGGAGTCAGATATGGGGTAAACGCTAAGGGTTCAGAGAAGTGAAAGAGTAGCCAGCCACCAGACTCTCTACCTCTACTGAATCCGCAGACCGAAAGGGTGAGCTACTGTCCCTGCCCCGTCTTGTCACTTCCTGTCTGTCTCTGTAAAGACCTCCAGACCTCTATGATTAGCTAATGGCTAGCTCCACCCTCTGATCTTCAGACAAGCTTATTAGAGCACAAAATATCACCACAGGGGAGGGCCCCGAGTACCCATAATGCTCCTCACCAGGATACCCATAATGCTCACCAGGAGACCCAAAATACTCCTCGCAATGGTACCCATAATGCATCAGGATCTGCCCTTCCCATGATGCCAATGCTGGACCCTGATTCACCCAGGGTGTCAGTTCAGGATTTCCCATGATGCCTAGGGCCAGATAGTGAAGTGAGCCTCACCAGGCCAACCTTGCCCAGTGAGGCTGACATTGGGGTCACGTGGGTGTGCCAGTGTCACGAGGGTGTGTTGGCCCCCCCACGCCATGATTCATGCCCCCGTCCCTCCCCACCAGGACCCCGAACATCGACTGACTTGCAGAAGGTGGTGTGAGACTCACTTAGCACCTGGTGGCTGAAGCTGTGTGCACACCCAGCCAGGCAGCTTTCCTCACCGGGAGGTACCCCATCCGCATAGGTGGGTGGGCCCACATGACCCTGATATCACTTCCTCCGCTCTGTCCCACCCGTACATCCCCCACAATGGCCCACCGAACAATGACTCCATGGACTACTGATGATGTCACTCCTTCCACTAGACCTTACTGATGACACAACTTCCTCCAGATAGGCATGTTCCTTCCACTGGCCCCATTCCTAAGTCCCTCCCACTGACCTATGACTCCAGCCTTGGATAATCCCACTGATGACGTCACTTCCCCATTAGGCCCCACTCCTAAGTGCCCACCCACAGCCCACTGAGTTATGAGTACATCCATGGATGATCACATTGATGATGTCACTTCCTCCCCTAGGCCCGGCTCCTAAATCCCCCTACTGACCGATTACTATATCCATGGATGATCCTCTTGGTGAGGTCACTTCCTCCCACTAGATTCCACTGTTGACATCACTTCCTCTGTAATGCCACAGATTGTTACTTAGTCCAATGTCTAATGATGTCACTTCCTCTCATTAAGCCCCATTCCTAAGTCCCTCCCTCCGACCTATGATTCCATCCATGTATGACCCCATTGCTGACGTCACTTCCCCCCACTATGTGCCACTGATGAGGTAGCTTCCTCCCTCTATTCTGGACTCCTGAGGTCCTCTGTGAAAGGCAGAACCAGGGGCATGCTGGGAGCTGTGGGAGGCAGCTCTAGGGGAATTCTATTGTGTGCTCCATGTCCTACTGTGTGTACACTCTCCAGATTTATCATCCTTCCGGTGCAGGCATGACTTCCGGTAATGGCCACCGTGTCCTCCAGTGGGCCGCAGGCTCTGATGGCCTTCCTGCAGAGGAGATCACGTTCGCAAAAATCCTGAAGGAGCAAGGTTACATCACGGGCCTCATTGGTGTGTTCTCTGATGTCCTTGGGATGTAGGGGGTGGTGACATCATCTGGCCTGGATGGGTAGTGATGTCACCAGACTTGGTGCTGGTTGTGTCATCATCACATATGGATCTGGTGATGATGTCATCCTTCATAGAGCGTGTGGTGATGTCATCTGACATGGAGTGGGTGGTGACATCATCAATGAGTGGGTGGTGACGTCACCTGACTCAGTAGGGGGTGAGACTAAGCAGGAGACCATGGGATGTTAAGCAGGTGATGATGTCACTGGGCCACCAGCACCCCCCCCCGCCCATGTGGTTTCTCCCCCCCCCCTCCAGGGAAGTGGCACCTGGGTCTGAACTGTCACTCCTCCTCCGACCACTGCCACCACCCACTGAGTCACGGGTTCCAGCACTTCCTGGGCATGCCGCTGGGCATGATGGCGGACTGCACAGGGGCAGAGCCTTCGGAGAAGCGTGTGACTCTGCAGCACCGCCTGCACCTTTGGGGCCAAGTATCCGCGCTAGCTGCGCTCACCCTGGCCGCTGGGAGACTCACCCGGCTCCTGCGGACACCACGGTGGATGCTGGTCCTCGGCCTGGCTGCTGTGGCCACCATGTTCCTTGCTGCATCGCGTCACGTAGGTGACCTCATCATCTACGCAGATTGCTTCCTCCTGAGGAACCACAATGTGATCCAGCAGCCCCTGTGCCTTGAGCGGGTTACAGGCCTCATGCTCCGGGAGGCGGAGACCTTTCTGCAGAGGTGAGTAGCGCAGGGCATGTTGGGAAATCCCTGACCATCTCCCCACGCCCTCTCTCCCTCCCATGGTGCCCTGTGGGGAGTCGGCTGTCAGTCATTCACATGGAATGGGCCTAGTTGCCCTGTACACGCGAGTCTGAAATAGACTATGGGAACAGGGTGAGGAAAAAAATCAATAACCGTTTGGTGGGGTGTCTCCAACCCTCTACTGCCAGAAAGTAAGTGGAGGCAGAGAGGGTGGCGGGATTGACGACAACTTGGACATAGAACAACATCTATGTGATCAGTAAATGAGGAGGTGGGTGATGGGTACTGATTGGTTGATTGACTGATGGATGGAGACTAGGAGCAGAGATAGGCAGGTGGATGATTGACGGGTGAGTCATCGATGGGTAACAGATAATGGACATTGAGGGATTGATTGACAGCTGATAGGTAGCTGAAGGCCTGATCAGAGAGTGACTAATAGATGATCGATCAATACACACACGACAGAAATACGTGATTGACAGGTCTGTAAAGGATGGTTGATAGATGACAGATACAGATCTATTGACAGGTACATGACTGATTGACAGGCAATAAGTACAGATTGATTTACAGGTATATGATTGATTGACAAGTATAGATACAGATTGATAGATATAAATACAGAATGATTGACAGAAACATGATTAACATTTATAGGTACAGATTGATGGACACACATGATTGACAGATGATAAGTACAGATTGATTGACAGATGATAGGTACAGTTTGACTGAAACATGATTGACAGACGATAGGTAAAGATTGATTGACAGATGATAGGTACAGATGGAAAGAAACATGATTGACAGAAGTACAGATTGATTGACAGATATATGGTTGACAGATATTGGCACAGATTGATTGACAGATGATTGGTAGATGATAGACAGTTGATAGAAAGATGAGATGGAAAAACCAGTACTAGTGTCGTCAGGCTCCAGGCAGAAATAACTGAGGACAAGAGGCAGGACTATGGGAAATCAGGGAGGAAGGAGGTCAGAGGCAATGACATCACTGAGAATAGGAGGGACGGCAGGGAGTTTCTGTCTCTTCTGCCGCTGATGTCACCACCCCCTGCAGCCACAAGCAACACCCCTTCCTGCTGTTCATGTCTTTCCTGCACGTGCATGTGCCCCTCGTGACCACTGCGGACTTCCGGGGGCGAAGCAAGCACGGGCCATACGGGGACAATGTGGAGGAGCTGGACTGGATGGTGGGTGAGTGACGGGGGGTGGCAGGCGCTGGTGGCAGTGCCCGGGTCAGCGTGCGTCCCCACGCGCCCCCCAGGGTCCCTAGGGTCCCCAGGGTCACATGCCCGTCCTCACAGGGCGGGTCCTGGACGCGCTGGACCGCGAAGGACTGACCGACAACACGCTTGTGTACTTCGCCGTCTGACCATGGCGGTTCACTGGAGTCTTGTGTGGGTCACGTGCAGCTCGGGGGCTGGAACGGGATGTACAGAGGTGAGCTTGGTACTCCACCCAGGTACTTAACAGGAGCACTCTCCACAGCCTCGACCATGCATTCCTTGGCTGGTGGCCCCATCTCTCCCTCCCATGATCCTTCACTTCCCTACTTCTGGTTCCCAGGATGACAAGTGCCCTGGGCTGGTGGCCCAGCCCATCTGCCCATGATCCTTCACTCTCATCACTTCCGGTTCCCTGAGTGACAGGTGTTCTTGTATGTTGTCCTTGGCCCTCCCTCTCCCCTTCACTCTCCTCCCCTACTTCAAGAACCCCTGGGTGACAGGTTTGTTGGCTGGTGGCCCTGCTCCTCTATCCCATGATCCTTCATTCTCTTCCCTCCACTTCCTGTTCCTGGAGTGACAGCTGTCCCGGGCTGGTGGCCCTGCCCCTCCTGCCCTCTGATCACCCTTCACGCTCTTCCCACACTTTCAGTTCCCGGGTGACAAGTGTCCTTGGCTGCTGGCCCCCTCCCACTTCCCATGATCCCTCTGAGTTCCTGGGGTGACAGGTATTCTGGGGTTGTGCCCTTCTCTCTATCTCCCATGATCCCTCAGTGTTCCCTGCCCCTCCTCTATTCATTGCTACTTCCGGTTCCCACCAACTTCCAGCAGCCTGACTTTCCCTTCCCAGCCTGAATCCCGGTCCCTCCCTCGCAGGCGGCAAAGGCATGGGCGGCTGGGAGGGCGGCATCCACATTCCCGGCATCTTCCGCTGGCCCGGTGTGCTGCCCGCAGGGCGGGTTGTGGATGAGCCCACGAACATGATGGATGTGTTCCCCACCGTGGTCCTCCTGGGGGGCGGGGCGGAGCCAACGGACAGGTGAGCAATGACGTCACACAGGAAGTGAGTCTGAGTGACAGCTGCTGTCACAAAGGTGCGGGCTGGGGGTGGGTCCGAGTCCTGGGACAGGTGAGCAATGATGTCACACTTGAAGTGAGCCTGGGTGACAGCTGCTGTCACAAAGGTGTGGCACAGGGGTTGGGTCAAGCATGGTGGACAGGTGGTCACTAACATCATACTGGAAGTGAGCCTGGGTGACAGGCGCCTGAGTGGCAGCTGCTGTCATGTGAATGCAGGGCTGAGCCTCAGGACTGGTGAGCAATGGTGTTACATCGGAAGTGGGCCTGGGTACAGCTGCTGTCATGTATGTGCGGACAGGGTGGGGCGGAGCAAGTGGGGACAGGTGAGCACTGACATCACACTGGAAGTTAACCTGAGTGTCAGCGGCTGTTACATGGGAGAGGGAGAGGGAGAGGGAAACCATGGAACCAGTGAGCAGTGACATCACACCAGACGTCAGTGACTGCTGCGGTTATGTGGGCGCATGGTGGGTGCGGGGCAGAAAGGTGGATGAGTGTGATAAGAAAAAGAAGTTACAGAAGAGCAGAAGTAAACACAAAAAACATAAAAACAAACCCCCTTCCTCCTCCTCCTCCTCCTTCTCCTCCTCTTCTGACACTTCAGAAAGCAGCATCGCGAGTGACAGCAAGGAAAAGAAGAGAGAGAAGGAGAAGAGGAAGAAAAAGAAGAAAACCAAAAGTTCAGGAAGTAAAGCTAATGACTCTAAAGAGGATACGTCTAAGAACAGACTTCACGAAGAACTTTCTAGCAGTCACAGTGACAGAGGAAAAGCCAAGGAAAAATTAAGGCTTCTAAAACGAGAGAGTTTTGGGGAGAATAGCAAAGATGTCCACTCTGGTTCTGACCGAAAGTCCGGAAGCCATCGTCATAGTCCAGAGAGGAAAGGGTCTGACAGAAACGGGGGAGTCCGGAGTCACCACAGGGCTGAGAGCAGCAGCAGGAGAAGCCGGAGCAGGAGTCCTGGTGGTCACAGGCAAAGGGAGATGAGGAACTGGCCACCATGGAGTCCTAATGAAGAGCGGACCAGGAGAAAAGACACCAGAAACCATGGCAACGGTGAATACAGAAGAGACACTGCTAGCCGCCATGATGAGAAACAGCGTGTGAAGATACCGGTAAGCCACGAGCCACTTGGCAAGGTATAGATTTATAGAAATGGATTAATTTAAGCTATAAGAACAGTTAGCAAGAAGCCTGCCACGGCCATACAGTTTATAACCAATATAAGTCTCTGTGTTTACTTGGTTGGGTCTGAGCCTCTGTGGGACTGGCAGGTGAGAGAGATTTGTCCTGACTGTGGGCCAGGCAGGAAAACTCTAGCTACAGATGAGCAATGACGTCACACCGGAAATAGGCTTGAATGTCAGGTGGGGCTGTCACATAGTACAATGGGGGGGACAGGGCTGCAGAGGACTTGAGTGACAGGTGTGATGTCACGTGGTACAATAAGGGGGGCGGGGAGGGGGATAGCATAGGACTTGAATGATAGGTGGTACTATAGGCCTCCATACTAGCATTGTGGAGCACCTGTTTGATTGACAGCCAATGTGTCACCAACCCCCCAGGGTGATTGATGGGAAGAATCTGATGCCCCTGCTGCAAGGAGAGACCCCACACTCAGACCATGAGTTCCTGCTGCACTACTGTGAGGTGTTCCTGCATGCTGCGCTCTGGGTGTAGCGTGACCGTGAGTACACACATAGCCCCTCCCCATAGGAAGGGAATACTTGTGGTTAAGAGTGGCCATGGGTTAGGCTCCTCCCCTTTTGGCATCCATCAGTCAATGAAGTCACTCTTCGGGGCTATGTACTATTCCCCTCCCCCTGAGTAGACATACTGCCATTCATCCCTGTGATTGGCAGCTGTCAATCATCCATTTAACCGACAGGAGGAAGAGTCTGGAAGGTTCACTTCATGACCCCGAACTTCCACCCGGAAGGGGCAGGTGCCTGCTACGGCAGCAAGGTGTGCCCGTGCATCGGGGACGTGACAGAGCACGACCCGCCTCTGCTCTTCGACCTGTCTACAGACCCTGGAGAGACCCACCCCCTGACGCCTGACTTGGAGCCAGAGTTCCACACGGTAGTGGGAAAACTGCGGCAGGAGGCAGCAGGGTACTCACTGAGCCAGGTCCGCCAGCAGCTGGGCTCCATCTACAACATCTGGCGACCATGGCTGCAACCATGCTGCGGGGAGTTCCCACGCGGGTGTGACCTTGAGGAGTGACACCCATATGACACCCACGTGGAGCCAAGGGGCAGGGCTTCGCACTTCCAGCAACCTCAGAACTGGAAGTTGTAGCCATTGCAATGCATTGTAGGTCCGGGTTTGGGGAGTTCCTGTGGTGAGGTGCATTGTGGGTGCTGGTGCAGGGTGTTCCACTGGTGCAGGTGTGACCTTGAGGAGTGACGCCCACGTGACATCCTCACAAGACCCCACCCTCGTGAGGCCAAGAGGTAGCTTTGCATGTCCATCACCTTCAGAATTGGAATTAAGGCCATCACAATGCACTGTGGGTGCTGTTGCGGGATGTTCCACTTGTGTGGGTGCGACCTTGAAGAGTGATACTCCCGTGAAACCCACTGGGTACTCAGGGTCAGCGTGGGGTGTGACCAATAGGAGTGATGCTCATGTGACACCACGCAGGCTGAGGTGTGGAGCTTTGCCTGTCCATCACTGTCAGAATTATGTCCATAGCAACCATTGTTGGGCTTCCTCCAGGTTTGACTCTAGAGTGTTAACAGCCAGCTGTGATCTGCCTTTTGTGATTGCTCCCTGGGAGTTTACTAGGGGTGCAAAGCTTATGCAAAACTTGGTTGGGAAAAACCTGGCAAATCAGGGTGTTCCTTGATGGAGAATTTGCATTGGGCATTATCCCTTTGAGACGCTTAGATAAGATATTTTGGGATGTGGAAATCAACTTGCTAAAGGTGTAAACTGGATAACAATAAAAAAGCCCTTGGCTAAGGGAGAGGTCTCAGTCTGCTAGAGGCTGAGTCCCCCTGCAGCTGGAAAGGTTAAAATCATCCTTAAGGTGCCTCTGGGTCTTCTTTCCAAGGACCCACATGAGCCCACACCAGATCTACAACTCATTGTGGGTGCTCGTGCTGGGCATTCCCAGGGTGCAGGTGTGACTGCGAGTGACATTCATGCCTGACTTCCCTCACAGGACACAGACACTGGGGGGTAAGGTGGGGTGGAAAATTGGAATTTTCACCCCAAAATATAAATCGAAATTTCCCAAAAAAATACAGAAATAAAATTTAAAATTCCCAAACAGATTCCAAGTCCAAAGAGAGTTGGAATGTTTCTGATCAAGACCAAACATGTTGAACTATATTTGGAACTTGTGTGTGTGATGTCATACCCACTTGACCTTTATTGAAACCACCTGACTAGTGAATGCCACCTCAGGTGAAGTGTTGAGGTGAACATAGAGGGAGTCTTTTATTTTGGCGGGGGGACACTTAGCTCTATGTACCAAACCCGAAATTTAGCAGTGCAGGCCCACAATGTATTTCGTATGGGCCAACTGTTATTAAATTGACTGATAGAATAACAAAAACTACTGGAGAACCGGATGTCCGTTACACCCCCACCCCCACCCACCCCCGTCTTTCTCCCCTCTCTCTTCCTCTCTCTCATCATCATCCCCCTGCCATAGACATGATCCGAGCCTGGGTGCCATGGATCTATGTCTGTTCATATTCTGATCCCGCCCCTTCCTCTCTCTCTCCTGCCTTCCTCCCTCGAGGTGTGCACCCCTCTCCTTTCTCTCTCTCTCCCTCTTTCTCTCCCCCCAACTCCCAACGAATAAAACGTCACTGAGCCCTGTCTGCATGGCATCTGTCTCTCACCCGCCACGGGACACCTTGGCTCTACCCTCCAGGACCTGCCGCATACAACATCATAACACTGTCCACCCCCACAGTCCATTACAAGAGCAGGTATTAGGGTTCTCCTGGCGGGGCTCAATCCGGAGTCTCAGATTTTTCTGCCAACCAAGCCGAACCAGCTTGCAACTGAGTAGACCCTAAAGGTGAGGCTGTGGGGGTGGTGGCGGAGTAACCGGAATAAACCGTATTAAACCAGATAGCTTCCCACAGGGGATCGCTGTGAGGAGGTGGGTCCCGGGTCGGGGAGGAGAGGGGAGGCTGGGGTGGGGGATGGGCATCCGCACACTTCACCGAAGTCCGCCAAACCTGTAGCTAAAAAATGTCTGGGGCCACTGCAACCCCACCAGGTCATCCCTTAACCTCCACCTGGCCCGTGACCCTGTCATTGATGGTTTGACCGAATCCCATAATATGCTTCCGGGTTCCGCCGGGCCTCCTTCAATCACGTCTCCAGGTCCAGCTCCTCCATGTCTTGTCACCTTCGGTCTCCTCCTTAGTCCTGTCAATTACTTCTCCTGTTCCCGCCCCTCCCTTACTCCTTTTCCTTTCCCCTCCTTGTCCTGTCAATCACGTCTCCCGTTCCCGCCCTTCCCTTACTCCTTTTCCGTTCCCCTCCTTGTCCTGTCAATCACGTCTCCTGTTCCCGCCCTTCCCTTACACCTTTTCCGTTCCCCTCCTTGTCCTGTCAATCACGTCTCCCGTTCCCGCCCCTCCCTTACTCCTTTTCCTTTTCCCTCCTCGTCCTGTCAATCACGTCTTCAGATCTTGGCCCTCCCCTCTCTCGGCCTCTTCCATTCCTTTCCTGGTCCCGTCAATCACGTCTCCCGGTCCCGCCCCTCCCCTGTCTTTTAGCTTTCCCTTCCCCTCCAGGCCCCATCAATCGTGTCTCTCTATCCCGCTCCTCCCTTTCTTCCCTTCTGATCCCCTCCCGGTCAATCATGTCTCTGAGTCCCGCCCCTTCCTTACTCCTAAATTCCCCTCTTAGTCCTGTCAATCACTTCTGCCGGTCCTGCCCATCACCCTGCAGACCCTGCCCACTGCTCCCAGTGACCTCCGCGGTCGCTATCTTCCCCTGCGCCCGGGCCACCACGGTCGGATTCTGTTCCCACCCAAATCAACTCGGACTGGCCATTCAGGTTCCCTGGTCCCGGTCTGCCCTGAAGCGGCTCATCGGAAGTGGATAATTCGCCTGGGCAGCCCGTGACGCCACGCCTTCTGTCGGCCGCCGTGGGTACTAACAGCCCCGCTAATAAAAAAAATACAAATACATTAAAATAAATTAATTATTCTTCTGGAATTGGGGACAAGGCAGAGAGCAGGGCCCTGTCTGTGTCACTGTGCATAGGAAGCACTGCTGACCGATCTGGAGTGAGGCACATGGAGGGAGCAAATGAAATGAAAGCTCCTACCTTAGCTGAAAAATCTTTTCACATTAAGTAACCCTGTAAGTACAATTAAGTCTGGTGAGGTGAGTAAGACTGTCCCCCTACCCTGACAATAGGGAAATGAGGAGAGGTGAGACCCCAAAACTCCCTCAGGATTGATTAAGTGGCTCAGTATCCAACATGAATAAAATGGATCGCCTCCATGCTGCATCCTGGGTTCCCTGTGAGCTTGTGCCTAAGCCTGGGAAGTCTGCTGGAGGTTGGTGTTATTTGTTCCCATGCCACTTGATGCCCGGGTGCAGTCAGCTGACCAGTTGTCTCTCTGGGTGGCACTTTGAACAAGGCTAAATTGATGTCCTGGCAGGGCACACACTAGCCTGAGTAGCCTTCTAAAACGGGGACCTGGGAGCCCTTATGCAGCCACTTGGATGGCGTGTGCCAGCATCATGGCTGCTGCTTAATGTGTTTATAATTTTTCCTAGGCTCCAGAAACTAGCTTAAGCCATTCTGACAGATTTTTCCTACTTCAGATAAGTGCCAAACCCAAACTTTTCTGGTCATGGGATCCCCTCTATCACCCTGGGAATTCCCCAAAGGAAATAATAATAATAATAATAATAATAATAATAATAATAATAATAATAATTCTTTCTTCTAAGCTTTCCTCTGTCTTACCAGCATCCTGTCAGACACAACAGCAGCCAAAATGCCAAGCCAAGAAAGATGAACAGCTCTGAGGCAGCAGACGATAGTGGACCATCCCAGGACACCTGTCTACCTTGGAAGCTCCCTTCCCTACCGCCCAAGAGTCAACTGACACCCACCAAGTCAGCTTGAAGCAGTTTTTCTGGGAGAAATGATGCCCCTGTTCCTGTTCACTCACTTTTTTATAATAAACAAAAAGCTTGGAATGTTAAAAAATAAAATAAAATTAATTAGAATTTTAAATAAACTCGTTTAAATTAAATTTCATAACAGCCAGGACTACACACAGAAAATCTGTCTCTAAAAGCCAAAATGGGCAAATTAAAATAAAAAGATTGGTAAACAAGTTGATATAAAATGAATGAGTTTTTTTTTAATTCACTTTAAAGAAATAAATTTGAAATGAATTAGCTGAAAGTTGATTTCAAAAATTAATTTAAAATAAATGTATTTAATGTAAACTAGTTTACAAAGTATTAATTAGAAATAAAATATATTTATTAACAATAAATTAATGACATAAACTAATTTGCAATAAATTAGAGATAAATTAATTAGATATAAATTATTTTATAATTAATTAATTCAAGAAAGATTAATTTACTGTAAATTACTTGGAAGGAGGATACTAATTGGAAGTAAATCAATTTAAAAGAAACCAATTTTAAATAAATTAATTTAAAATACATCAATTATAAATAAATTAATTGAATTAAAATTAAGGAATTTAACATAAACCAGTGTCAGGTGACCTGGTGAAGTCTCCATCTGCACAGGCGCCATGTTGGCTCCAGTCCTGCTGGCTGCCTCTTGAAGCTTCTAGGTCTACCTTGGTGATCCCCAGGAAGCCAAGCATTCTCCTCATCACAGCAGGCGAGCTGGACTTAGGACACCTCGGTTGCTTTGGCAACAATAGACTGAGGTATGAGTTGTTCCTCCGATGATCCTTCACTCTCCTCCCACCACTTCCGGTTCCAGTTGGGGTGGGTTGGGGGTGGTGGGTTGGGGGGTGGGTTGGGGGGTGGGTTGGGGGGGTGGTTTGGGGGGTGACAGGTGTTGTTGGCTTGTTGCCTCCTCCATTTGCATTCTTAGACTGAGGATCACTGGGATGAGGTCACCAGTTAACTCCCATGATTCCCCGAGGGCTGGAGCCTTTTTCCTTCAGTCACTTGGTGTGACTGACCGTGGAGTGACTGGTCCACTAGGATCCGGAAAGTGGATTGTTGGGCTGCAGAGGGCGTCAGGTCACCTAGCAAATCGCTGTGGCCCCGCTGTGCACCCCAGCCCTGCTGCCCTCCTCACCAGCCTCCTGGCCTTCCAGTCTGGTCGTGATGTCATCACAGTGGATAGTAGCTTTAGGATCACCAAAGACCTGCGGAACCTTGATCAATCAACCCACCTGCCAATCAACCTGCAATCCTGTCAATCACCCAAACACATGTCAATCATCTACCGGACACCAACCTGTCCACCAGTCAGTCAACTCACATAAACATCAGTCATCCCTCAGGACATGCTCATAGCCTTCCCGTGTCAATCATCCCTTAGATAGGGCCACAACCCTCCTGTGTCAGTCATCCATCCCTCAGGAGACACCCACAGTACTTTCGGGTCAATCATCCATCTGATCCAGCCCACCCATGATTGACAGGTCAGACACCCTCTGTGTCATGAATTAATTTTGTTTAACTTCCTGTTTTGTTTATGATACGACATTGGCCCCTCCCCTGCCCCACACTGGGGGCGTGTCCATTTACAGCCTAGAATATACTGCACTCTACCGCTCCCCCCAACAAAACGTAAGAGTAAATACTTCAGTGCAGATGCAGGGAGTGGTAAACACGCCAGGAGAGGTTACAAGGTCACGTGGGGTCATGCTGGGGTCACAGGGGGTCAGGGGCGGGGCCTCACCAGCTGAGACATCAGGCACTTGGTACATTTCAACTTAATCCTCACACCCTAGTTTAAACTAGCACGTTTGCCTCTCCCCCCACTGACCCGCCATCAACCTGCAGATGTGAAGTCAGGGGACTACCTGGAGAGACACCCCCCTTTTCTAAAAATATCAAAAAAATTGAAATACAAATATTCAGTTTACTGGCAAATCAACATTTGAAGGTTTTTAGATTTTTGACAACTGTGATGATTGACAGTTGTGGATGATGGACATCTGAGAATGATTGACACCTGCACATGATTGACACCCAGAGGCAGAGGAAATGGGGAGTGGAAAAGTATAAGGTAATTGGACACAAAATGTCATCCTGATGTCTGTCATCCCAGCATAGATGAGGAGAGCTGCGGCAGGGAAGGGGGATTGCTATGTGAGGCTAGTGAGATGTGAGGCAGGGGGATTGCTTTTAGTGTGACGCTAGCTTGAGCTGAGGCAGGGAGACTGCTGTGAGTGTAACTGTGAGTGTACAGGGGATTGCTGTAACTACTAGGGTAGCCCAAGCTAGCATAGAGAGGTTGGTGTATGAGGCTAGCCTGAGCTGAGGCGGGGGATTACGGCAAGTTTGAGGCTAGTCTGGTTACTAGACAAAAACGTAATAGAAAAGGGTTCTGCTGACTGAACAGGAGTTCAGGGCAGTGAGAACTGAGGCTGCCACGGGGGGCTCTCTGAACATCATGGGATCAGCCCCAGGACGTCACAGTGCCAGAGTCCCTACACTGTGGCAAGACCTAGGGGGCAGGAGCAAGACAGGACCGGAAGTGATATGATGACGTCAGCGAAAGTCAGGGGCAGGGCCAGAGGAAACGGACAGGAGAAAGACAGGAAATGGGAGAGAGGAAGTCCCGCCCTCCACAATGGCATGATTGACAGCCCCTCCTGCAGGGAGCTGAAATGTCCCGCCCCTGTGGCTCCATCCCATAATTCCATCAGTGATGTTTCCAAAGTGACATTTCCAAAGCTCCTCCCCCTCCAAGGAATGATGTCATGGGGCTGGGGTCAGAAGTCCTTCAGTTACCAGAAGTCTCACTTTATGGTCATCTTTGTCATCCCCCTGCCTCACACCCAGTCATCCCCATCATCCTCTTGCCTCACATCCTGTCATCCCTGCCATTGCTGTCATCCCCTTGCCTCACACACCCCGCCATCCCTGTCACCACTCTGCTCCTTGAAGCACAGCTTCTTCTCATAGGCAGCGAGGCTCCATATGGCCCCTGTGGGCACGCCACCATGGCGTCAATGATGCTGGAGATCATGCCCTGTGGGGACCCTGTGAGGACAACATGACAGCAGCAGCAGCACGTGACCGCCCGGAAGATCAGTCAGCATGGGGCTGAGGGGAACCGGGGGAGGGGAGACAGACAGCTGCCAGTCATGGCTCAGTGGGTAGAATGCTGGTGACTCAGTGGATAGAGTGCTGGATGCTCAGTGGGTAGAGTGTTGAGGACTGAGTGGTTTCAGTGACAGACACTCAGTGGTTAGAGTGCTGGTGGCTCAGTACTAGGGTGCAGTGCATGTGCACTGAGTCCTGTCTATGCCCAGTTTGTACCTGCTGGTTCCAGTTCATCCCTCCTGTGTCCTCCGCCTTTGCTATGGCCTGGAAGAGAACAGGGTTAGGGTCAAGATCAGGATCAAGGGTCAGGGGTTAGGGGTTAGGGTTACGAGATTAGACTTGCTATCCTGCCCCAGGGCCAGGAAAGGCAGGATGTCAAGAGGGAGGAGAGAGGGCTGCAGGAGTTTGCTCAGTAGGCCTGGACAGACAGACAGACAGGTAGACTACGTGTCTAATAAGGTCCCAGGACTCTGTGCCACAGGTCTGGGCCTACCTGAAAACTGATAACATTTCTCCTGCCTCAAAATCAGTATCAGCTGAGGAGCTGGCAAGGTGAGGTGGCTGTGGCTTGTTCTGCTTCTCTGATCTTCCAGCATTCATCCCAATACCTGGCTTCAGGTTTGATTTTATTAATAAGACTGTCTAAGATTTGTGCTACATATCTCCATGGAGGAGACACGACATCATGATGGCTTTATACACCCCCAAGGGGATTCCAAGGTGTTACTAGGGTGAGCACAAAGACCAAGAGCAGTGATGCTTTTATCACCTCAGCACTTACATCACCTGGAAACTCTGAGGCAGGCAAATCCTCAGCCTTGATACCAATCTCTGACTCACAGGATCTGGACACACACACACACACACACACACACACACACACACACACTAAGTGTATGGAAAAGGGGCCAGCTAAAGAAACCCACCCTGACCTTGGAGCCCAGAACTAGTGAAAGAAACACAGCCTAGATCTGGAACCTGAGGCAGAGAAAGAAACACTTTATCCCTGAGCCCAGAACCAAAGAAACACAGCCTGACTCTGAAACCAGTACCAAAGAAACACACTTTGTCCCTAGAATCACACCCAGTGAATGAAATACGCCCTGGCCTTAGAATTAGAGCCAAAAGGCTAAGAAAGAAACATAGTTTGGCTCTGAAATCAGGGCTATCTCTGCTCCTGACCAACAAAACTAACCAATCCCTGAGTAGAAGAAACTAACCAATCCCTGGACAGAAAATCTTCTCCCTGAAGAAACTCCACCCCTAAGATCCTCTATAAACCACCCTGCCTGTTCAGTTGGGGGTCTGTTCTATCTACCCTGGTAGAGGCAGCTACTCTTCTGGAATCCTTCTTCCCAAATAAATCTCTTTCTCAAGAGTCTTGGGTGTGAAGATCTTCATTTGCTGGCGCAGAGAAGAACCTTGCTGGGATGTCCCTTAGGGGAATGAGCCAGGGGGACCTGAACAGAAGAATCTTGCTGAGACTTCCCTTAGGGGGCTGAGCAAGGTGGGGCTGAACAGAAGAACCTTGCTGAGATGTCCCTTAGGGGACTGAGCAAGGCTGAGCAGAAAAAGTAACAACTTTTCACTGGAGCCAGAGGAGATTGCTACATTTCTGCAGGGTTTTCCCCTTTAGCAGGGTGAAGCAAAAGAAGCAACATATTGGGCCGAAGAAGAAGCAGAGCTCTGCTGGGAAGCCCCTGTAAGTAGTGGCTGAGCAAAGCTCAGCTGTAGTGGCTGTCCAGGAGAGGAGCAGGACTGTTGTATCCTGCAGGGAGACCATCCCCCACTGCACCCCAACTCCAGGTATAGCCTGACTCCCAAATAGTCAGGATACTTTTTCCTCCAGAGCTTAGCTTTTCTAGCAGCTCAAGGTATTGTCTGACTCTCCCAAACAGTCAGGATACCTTTCCTTCCAGAGCTGAGCTGTCCCATTGCAGCTCCAGCTGTCAGAGCTGTCCTAGCAGCTCAAGGAGTTGCCTGACTCCCTGAACATTCAGGGTACCTTTCCCCCAGAATTGCAACACTCACCTACAATAAGGAAGCCCCCCAGAGACAGTAAAGAACACAATCAGACACCAAATTCTCAGCACAAAGGAGACTTGGAGACTTATTACCCCAGAGGGACAATCATGGAATTGGGGACTGCCCCTGGATCAGGTAAAGGCAGACAACAAGAAGCAGGTGTTTTTGTTTTTTCCCAGCAATGGGTATTTAAGGAGAAAAGGGAAAGTCTATGATAGGATGTGTTGGTGAGACCTGATTGGACAGGTTAGCCAGTATAGCCAATAATGAATTTTGATTTCTGGACCTTGGACTTTGGCGTTTAGTCTCAGGAATGAGTCAGTGGCTGAATAAGGGAATGGTGTGGCAAGCCATAAGAATATATTATAGAGGCCGGGCAGTGGTGGCACATGCCTTTAATCCCAGCACTTGGGAGGCAGAGCCAGGTGGATCTCTGTGAGTTTGAGGCCAGCCTGGGCTGCAGAGAGAGTTCCAGGAAAGGCGCAAAGATACACAGAGAAACCTTGTCTCGAAAAACAAAAAAAAAAAGGAATACATTATAGAGATTTTTTTTTGTGTGTATTAAAGCTATACTTTGGCCAAGGATCTGTCAAAAGGCAAGGCATTTATTATGAATATTTGGTGTTATCCAGCTTTTAACATTTCAGCTGTCTTCTGCTATAAAATTCTTGTATGCCAAAATATTCCCAGACCATTTGGCAAACAGTTCAGCTCTTCAGACCTGCTGAACTTCTAGGTAACTAACTCCCCCAGTGAGCCTAGGAGACAAGCTGGCTGGAGATGCATAGCTTTGTTTCTTGTCTTAATGAAGCTGTCCAATCAGGAGGGAGAGAACCATGTGGCCAGGGGAAAGAGAGACATTTTCTGTAGAGCAAAGAGAATGGCATGACCAGGGAGAAAGGAAGAACACAGAGGTTTCATAGATGGTAAAACAGAACTCTTGTAGAATTCATCAGTGCCAGGAGTAGAAAGCAAGTAGAGATGGATGGAGAAGAAACAGAGGACGAAGATGAGGCTGGAAGCATAAGAGCTTAGTGGTGGTTAAACAGCGCGCTGCTTGTGGTTGGCTGCCGCCTGTGGCGGCCATGCCAACGGAGGAGAGTGCTGGAGGTGAGTCACGAGCCATGGTTCCTTTTTAGAGCTTTATTGGGGGGGGGGGGAGAGGAAGAGAGAGAGGGAGAGAGAGGACAGACAGACGGAAGGAAGGAACGGAAAGGAAAGAGAGGGGCGCACAGAGGGCCCACCCACTTTTTAGGCTGGGACGCCATCCCAGGCTGATGATGTAATTAAGGACAGAATTCTTACACTTAGTTGTTAGCAAGACTATGAAAGGACAGTAAAAGAGGGGACAAAGAGGAACTGAGTGTCGGGATGGAACTGAAGCTACGGAGACAGGATTTCACCCCAGAGACATAAAGTAGATGGATAAGGAGCTTGATGAATCTAGATTTATTCCTGCCCTGAATGCCTGATGGAGCTGTAGCTGTGTAGATAAAGTTTTGTCTTAAGGGGCTGGAGAGATGGCTCAGAGGTTAAGAGCACTGACTGTTCTTCCAGAGGTCCTGAGTTCAATTCCCAGCAGCCACATGATGGCTCACAACCATCTGTAATGAAATCTGGTGCCCTCTTCTGGCCTGCAGGGATGCAGGCAGAACACTGTATGCATAATAAGTAAATAAAATTTACAAAAAAAAAAAAGTTTTGTCTTAAAGGAATAAAGTCAATAGACATAAGAACATACTGTATGTAGATTTTTTTCCCTTAGATATCCCATGCCAGATGTAGTGATCTCCCCAGACCCTGGGTAATCCATAGAATGAACTTCAGGAAGGTAATCTAATGGTTTAGCAAGGGAGAGGAAAGTGAAAAGGGCAAAACCTACTGCTGCCATGTTTGCAATGTTTGGGACTGTTAGAGAGCCCTTCCACACACAAACCCACATACAATTAAGATGTCGAAGAAATGCAGGTATGTGGCATTGTCTTATAGCATAAGGAAAAAAACCAGAGAGGAGCAGGGATGAACTCCAGGCCTTCCAGTCACACACTGAGATGGACCAAGTAGGTCCAGGGTCTCCAAGCTGCTCCCAGAGCAACCAGAAAAAAATCACACAATCAAATACAAAGACTCACTATAAATTCACAGCACCCAGCATCTCCCACAAGCCAAAACCTGTCAAGCCCTCTTGAAATGCATGTTGAGAGCTCATACACTACTTCCCCTATCTCTAGACAGTGATTCAGGCCACAGGCCCTGCATTTCATTTGGAGAAAGCAGAACAGCCTGTGTCCTCATGTCACCCCTACCTAGGCTTCTGTTCTGCCTCTCAGATGCACTCAGCAAAATTAGTTTGGGCAGGAGGACACCCTGGAGGTATAGTCTCCAGTGACCTGAGGAATGGGGGGTTGACACAGTAGAGTCAAGACCATCACCAGAAAATGAGGCATGATGAGTACCTATTTTTCAAATCATTGTTGGTATAATTGGCCAGGATTACACACAGTAATCCCTCTCATATATCATCATCTTTAGCTGAAGGATCAGTTTTTCCACCTTGCTCAGCTGCTGCTCCTGCTCAGTGAGGAAGAAGGGTATGGATGAAGCCTTCCCAGTAGTCCCTATAGGTAGATAAACACAAGTGCATTTGTACAGTTGAATGGTAAAGGCCAAGAGAGATTATGTGGAGTCCCAAGAAGAGGCACAAGGAAGAGGAAATGCATGAAACCCAGTGAAGCCCCCAGTGGTCAGAGCAGCTATCTTCATAGTGGGGCCCATAAGTCATATCTTTGTCTCCAGTCACTGTGGCTAGATATGTGGCTCAGCCCCTACTGCAGTCCCACTGGCCCTGGGAGGCATAAACTATCCAGCTGTAATATGAATTGCTAAATGGTCTTATTAATAAAACAACCTGAAGCCAGATTTTGGGGTGAAAGCTGAAAGATCAGAGAAATAGAACAAGCCACAGCCAACCTCACCTTACCAACTCCTCAGCTGATCCTGTTTCCATAAATCCTCACCCCTGAGCAGCTCAGTTGAACTGCTGCTTAGTTCCTGTCTCTTCATACCTTATATACTGTTCTCCACTCAGCCATGTCACTTCCTGGGATTAAAGGCATATGTGCTTTCAAAGCAAGGGCATGAGATCTCAAGGGCTGGGATTAAAGGTGTGTGCCACCACTGCCTGACTCTGTTCCCAGTGTGGCCTTGAACTCACAGAGATCCAGATGAATCTCTGCCTCCCAAGTGATAGGATTAAGGGTATGTGTCACCATTGTCTGGCCTCTATGTCTAATCTAGTGGCTGGCTTTGTCCTTTGATCCTCAGATAAGTTTATTAGAGTATACAATATATCACCACATTTCCCCTTTTTTGTCTAAAATAATGAAAGGTTATAACTGATATAAGAAAAACTATATACATTAAGTACAATAAGTATATACAATATACACAATCAAGAGTCACATTAACAATGTCTAGTCCATTAACATTTGACAGATTCAGACAAAAAACTCCATTTATCCTATTTTGGTGAGTCTCAAATGTTGTACCTAATTCACTTTCTATCCTAACTTGTATTACCAACTGAAAACTATCTTTTGATATCTTTCAAACTTTACACTTTACACCTCTTAGTGAGTTTCTGTTCTGAATTTGTTAACAGGGAATACTATAACTATAATACTGTAACAATCTAATCTTAAACTCCCTCAGAAACTCAAGAAAGAAATAATATTAACTGAGTAAGGAGGAAGTGCAAACAAGCAACTTCCAAAAAATGTGAGAAATGATAGAAATAACTGGCTTTCAGGACAGTCACCTGAGGTTATTCTGCAATGTTGAGGCATCCATCTTTGGCTTACAGACCTAGCATATCTGACAGACTCATCTGTGAAGCAGGATTTTCTTTTTTCTTTTTCTTTTTCATTTTCATTTATTTATTTATTTTTCTATTATCAGCTTGATACAGTATAAATTCTTATCCCAATAGTTAAATGTTTCATTGAGGCTTGCTCAGTAATTGAGTAAAACTAAAACTTATTATAAGCCACAGTCATCCTAGTGTCCCCCCTGCTATATACCTTCCCTGGTTCTGTGGGTTGCAGACTGATTGCAGTTTACTCAGATTAAGTTGAAGACTTAATCATCAGAGAAATGCAAATCAAAACAGCTCTGAGATACCACCTTACACCTGTTAGAATGGCTATGATCAAAAACACTAATGACAGTCAATGTTGGAGAGGATTTGGAGCAAAGGGAACACTCCTCCATTGTTGGTGGGAATGCAAACTTGTATAACCACTGTGGAAATCAGTATGGTAGTTTCTCAGAAAATTGGGAATCTTTCTACCTCAAGACCCAGCCATACCACTCTTGGGCGTACACCCAAGGAATGCTCAATCATACCAAAAGGACACATGCTCAACTATGTTCATAGCAGCTCTATTTGTAATAGCCAGAACCTGGAAACAACCTAGATGCCCCTCGACTGAAGAATGGATTAAGAAAATGTGGTACATATACACAATGGAGTATTATTCAGCACAGAAAAACAATGACAGCATGAAATCTCCAGGCAAATGGATGGAACTGAAAAGTATCATCCTGAGTGAAGTAACCCAAACCCAGAAGGATTTTCTAAAGGATCTTTCAACCTTATCTTGGCAAGGATCAGCAGTCCTTTCTTTTGTGTCCTGCATGTCCATTTTGGACAGTATACTGCCAGCAGTCAAGGCAAGGGCACTTTCTTGCCCAGTGGCTAACTTTTGCCACAATGAAAGTAAACTCCATAAAGAGTTTCTTTGATGCCCATCATCTTCTCTAAAGTATATTGGTGCTGCCAGGAGCAAACATGTCTCATTGTCATATAAAAAAAAATCTATGTTATTAAAACATCTTAAATGCCATATTCTGTAGATCTCTGAAGTGTTTGAAGATGACCTGTTTATCTAAAATATACTTCTGTTTGACCTTGAAAACATACCTAATATGACTACAAGTTCTATTGTAATAGGTGACTAAATACTAACTTAAATTTTTTATATCCTAATTAGTTGGTAATAATAACTTTCAAGGACTAGCAATTTGTGTTACATTGTCAAATGAGCTGTATAGGTACAATACTTTGAACAAGATTAGAAATATATGTACAGTATTTTCTAACAAAATCAATCTCAAATTTGTGTCAATAAACAAAATTTGTATACAATATACAAAAATCCAATCTAATGTAAAATATTTAAAGCTAGTAGTTGCTTTTTAAAAGTAGATTCAATAATCTACCTTTTAATCTTATCATATCCATATTTCTTTTTTTATTTTCAGAGTAGATTCAATAATCCACCCTTTATTCTATCATTACTGTATCTTTTTTTAAAAGATTTATTTATTTATTATGTATACAGCAGCATGTATGACTGCAGGCCAGAAGAGGGCACCAGATCTCATTACAGATGGTTGTGAGCCACCATGTGGTTGCTGGGAATTGAACTCAGGACCTCTGGAAGAGCAGTCAGTGCTCTTAACCTCTGAGCCATCTCTCCAGCCCCCATTACTGTATCTTTTTAGAGTGTATTCAATAATGTACTTTTTAATCTTATCATATCTATATCCTCTTTTTTCTCTTCAGAGTAAATTCAATAATCTACCCATTTATCCTATCATTTCTATATTTTTTAGAGTACATTCAATAATCTACCTCTTATCTATATCCTCTTTTTTTTTCTTTTTCTTTCTTTCTTTTTCTATTTTTCTCAAACAAGAACCCTGAATCTAATCTCCTTTGTTTAGTTTTTTTTCTGACCATTATTAATTAACAACTTGAAACCAACCATCCTAAACAATGATAATTATCCATAACCCATTGAATAACCAAAAACCACCCACTCCACCTCTTGAGAATGTGGGTGTCATGTTCTTAAAATTACTTCCTCCTGTCTAGGGGAAAAGGTATCTTTAGGGGATCCTGAAAAGAAAATTTTTGGGTTAATTGTCAAGTCCTAGGAGAGGTGGCTGTATCATTTGTTGTCCAGTCTGTTCATAATGGGAAAATGCAGGGCTTGTCTCAAGTCCTTGCTCAAGCAGTTTGTGAGGCTGGATCATCTCAGCTGGCTATCTTCAAGTTGTCCTGAGCATTTTATAGTCCAAAGCCGATCTTTGGGTAGTGTTTGTCAGCTTAGTGATATTATCATTGTCCTGGTGGAATAGTCCTCGTGGGGCCCTATCATCTTTTTGGAGACTTCAAAGTCACTGTTAGGCATGGTCATGGTTCCCTGTAGAAAAATGATATAGACTGAACCTGAAATCATACAGGAAGCTAGATGAAGTGTTTTTTTTTCTAGGATTAGTTAGTACTCTATATGATAATTAATATCATGAAAAATGTTTAATATCTATATGTTGCTGGAGAATTTCTCTCCAGCTCCCGCCACCAAGTCCCGCCAGTCCCAGAGCCCACTTATAAAATAAACACACAGACTCTTACATTATTTAAACTGCTTGGCCATTAGCTCAGGCCTGTTATTGTCTAGCTCTTACTCTTATATTTAGCCCATTTCTATTAATCTTTACTTTGCCACATGGCTCATGGCTTACTGGTACCTTACATCTTCCTTGTCCTGATGGCGGCTCGCAGTGTCTCCCCCTCAGCCTTCCACTTCCCAGAATTCTTTTCCTTGTCCCGCCTATACTTCCTGCCTAGCCAATGGCCAATCAGTGATTTATTTACTGACCAATCAGCAACACACTTGGCATACAGACCATCCCACAGCATCTATATCTTATTAATTTTAATATAAAATTCATATCTTAAGAAAAAATTTAGAGAGTCAAAATAAAACCAAATAATTATGAGATTAGTGGCAATAGAATAATCCTTAATTTTGGGTCCCATACATATCAGGTGGCTCTTCTGACATGAAACAGAGATTTTGCATTTTCTTTTAACAAGCAGGCTTGGGTTTAGGGAAGGAGAGAGCCACACTCCAACTCCAAACCTGGCTTTAATTTTTAATTGAACTGTGACTATATAAGGACAATTTGCATTATGTGTCTGCAGAGAACAGCAGAAACAAATATTTAGGAAGACTTATGAAATGTTATATGTTGTATGCCAATAGGCCAATTTACTCTTTTTCTTGGGACACGTTTCTGGATGATTTGTCGTTTTTCTTCAGATGTCTCATTTGTCCAGTGTTCTTCAGATTCTTTAGCCTTCATTCTCCTGAAAGATAAAAACAAAACCATTTTCCAAACCCTAACTTTGAGGAGGTCCCTTTTGGCAAGTTATATCTAAATAAATGAAGGCATTTATTAGTGGTATAAGTTAATTTAAATTGAATGGTCATGCTGGTTGATGAACCATCACCTCTTCTAATTAAGTGGTCTCTCTGGTTCAAATAGAACCTTTATCATTTTTTGATGGTATCCATAGCTTTTCTTCTCCTGTAGAAACAAAAGCAAAAACCTCATTTCCATTCTGAGGTCAGAGCATCTTTAAAATATACAGATTGGTTTAATTCTGTAGTTTTTTTTATTATTATCCAATGTCTCTACACAGCTGTTGTTCCTTTTTCATTAACACTGAGAAAATTCAAAGTGAATAGAGCATTATGTAATGTATTTCTGAGAGATTTTGTTACCCCTTTCTGTTTATTTAGCATATCCTTTAGAGTTTGATTTGATCTTTCTATGACTGCTTGGCCTGTAGAATTGTGTGGTATACCTGTAATATGTTTTATATTGTAATAAGCAAAAAACTTTCATTTTACCAGAGACATATGCTGGAGCATTGTCAGTTTTAATTAGTTCAGGTGTTCCCATGATGGCCATAACTTCTAGATAATGTGTGATTACAGAATCAGCCTTTTCAGGACTCAGAGCAGTTGCTTATTGAAATTCCAAATATGTATAAATGGTGTGGTGTACATATTTCAATTTTTCAAACTCTACAAAATGAAACACATCCATCTGCCAGATTTCATTCCTCTGAGTACCCTTTGGTTTACATCCTGCTGGTAGTGGAATTCAATTGTAAAAAGAACAAGTAGGACATTTCCTTATAATTTCCTTGGCTTGTTGCCAGGTTATAGAAAAATCCTTTTTTAAACTCTTACTATTGACATGTTTGTTTGTTTGTTTTTTATAAAATTCTGAGACCTCTAGCACATTTCCTATCAATAGTTTATAGTCTTGTCATTACCTTGTGCTAGAGATCCTGGCAGGCCTCTATGGGATCAGATGTGAATTATATATATATGGGATGATTCCTATTCTTGATTATTTCTTGTAACTGAATAAATAACAAAGTTAATTCTGACTCATCATGTATAAACTCTGCAGTTTTACTATATAAGACCACTCATCATATTGAGAGTCAGTAACTATGCTGAGAGGTTCTGAAAAATCCATTAATAACATCAGAATATCAGATAATTCTGATTTTTGAACCAAATTATAAGGACTTTGAACCACTTTACTTAAATTTTCTGATTTGTAACCTGCCTTTCTTTGTTTTTTTTTGTTTTTGTTTTTGTTTTGTTTTTTTGCATCTGTATAAAATGTAGGGGCTCCAGATATTGGTGTTTCCTATAAAGTGTGAGGCAGGATCCATTTAGCTCTCTTTATAAGTTTAATTCTATTGCTTTTGGGATATTTCTTGTTAATCTCTCCCAAAAAATTACTGGAAGCTCTTTGCCAAGGTTCACTTTCTGCCCATAATTTGTCAATTTTGTCATTAGTTAAAGGTACTACAATTTATGCTGGGTCTATTCCTGCTAATTGATGAAGTCTCAATTTTCCTTTTAAAATTAACTCAAAGATCTTTTCCACATAAGTTTTTAATTTTTTACTGTTTATTTGGTAGAAATATCCATTCCAATATAATATCTTCCCTGTGCATTAAAATTTCAGTAGGAGAATGTTTAGAGGGTAAAATAACCAAAATGCAATCAAGCTTTAGATCCACATGATCCACATGTGCATTCTGTATTTCCTTTTCCACCAAAGTTAATTCTTTCTCAGCTTCAGCTAATAATTCTCTTGGACTATTTAAGTCCTTGTCACCCTCTAAGGTTTTGAAGAAATTACTCAGTACATCAATTTTTAACCCAGCAGTGGTCCATAGATAGGAAATGTTTATGAATAATCTTTGAAAGTCATTAAGAGTTCATAATCAGCCAGGCCATGGTGGTACATGCCTTTAATTCTAGCACTCAGGAGGCAGAGGCAGGCAAATCTCAGCCTGGTCTATAGAGCAAATTCCAGGACAGGCACCAAAGCCATACAGTAAAATATTGTCTTGAAAAAAACAAGAACAAACAAACAAAAAAAGAGAGTTCATAATCAATTTCTCCTAACTTGCAGCTTTTGGGGTCTAATTTTTTTGTAGACATATTTTATATCCTAAATAATTAATAGAATCTCCTCTTTGTATCTTTTCAGGAGTAATTTGTAATCCCCAACAAGGCAAAACTTTCTTCTTCAAGCATTCTTTCTAAGGTATCTGCATTTGAATCAGCTAGTAAAATACTGTGCACGTAATGGTTAAATTATTGATTTAGGAAATTGTTTATGTATTACTTCCGACAGCTGTTGTACAAAATATTTACACAGGGTTGGGCTATTTAACATTCCCTGTGGGAGAATTTTTATTGATATCTCTTGACTAGCTGGGAATTATTATAAGTAGGTGCCGTGAAGGGATATTTTCTCTATATTTTTCTTGTATTGAGAAAAAAACAGTCTTTTAAAATTAATAACTATAAGAAGCTATCCTTTAGTTAACAAAGTAGTCAAAGGAATTCTAGATTGTAGAGAGCCCATTGGCTGAATTACCTTGTTAATTGCTGTTAGATCTATTACCATTCTTCACTTACCAGATTTCTTTTTAATAACAAACACAGGATAATTCTAAGGGCTAGTTGATTTTTCAATATGCTGAACATTCAACTGCTCTTGTACCAGCTTGTTGTGGTAGCGCCCGTGCTACCACCACCCGTTCACCATGTCCAAGCAAGGGGCTGTGGATTAAAAAACATAGACAAAATACAGTGGGTCATTTGCCCCAGCAGAATGCCAAATGCCATTTATTGAAGGAGGGGGGAAACCTTAAATACAGGCTTACAGCACAATGGAGAATCCCCAGAGGGCCGAAGTTCGCTACCCAGTGTTCTACATTCTTGCATCTAAGCTTTTTAGACCCAAATGCAGGATATACAAACAAAGAACCTCCAGTGAGCATTCAGGAAGAAGGAAACCGGCAGGAAATCAGCATAGAGAGGACATCTGGTCAAGGTCAGCAAGCAAGGTGGCAGCTACCCAAAATAGGGGCCCAGGGCCCAACAGGTCCCCCCTTTTTACTAAAAAATGAGCTTCTGATTTACGTTACGTAGGATGTCAGCAAGTCACCTTACCCATTATGGAAACACCTGCCCAGGCCACACAGGCACTCTGCCTTAGGTTGATGACTGCCTCCCAGGCATTACCCATCTGTGAATACTCATTATCATACAGGCTAAACCACGTGAGCTGTAGAGTTAACTGCTGCCAAAGCTCTCAAAGTGGCACTGGGCTTGCAATCTGTGCAACACAGAAAAGACCAACAGAAGTCCTAACCCACCCATAGCCAGTAGGCTAAAGGCAATTGAGCCATTCCCTTCCTTACTGCAAATTAAAGTCCTCATAAGGTGGTATCCCAAAAGCAAGTGGAACTTGAATTTATAAATTTTATAACTTTCAAAGCCAATCACAATGTATAACTGCTGAATTAAATTTATCATGCCCAATAGAATGAAAAAGTAATTAATTGTGGTAGCTACTTTTGCTGCCAGGGTCTCCATTGTGCTAGCTGTAGTAACCAGTTATGAAATGGCAATCCCAGAAACAGTAGCAACAGTGTTATAGCCACTGCTATAACAACAACAATGGCAGAAACGATGTCAAAAACTCTTCTTGAGTGTGTGAGCATCATCTGTGTCTTACTGCCGTGGTCCACTGGCATGGACACAGCTCCAGGAACACGAACCACCAAGGCCCATTTTTCTTGATCCCAGCATGACTTAAGCTGGCAGCTCTGCAAAAGAACAACTAAGAACCACAAAGAAAAAAAAAGAAAAAAAAACAGACAGCAAACAAGGAGCAGAACTAACGGTCTCATAATGGCTACATTCAGGCTCATAAATTTTAAGGTATCTTCAAAAGAGGCTAGATGAATCTCAGGAGGCCAATAAATGTTGCACAGAGCCACTCCTGAAAAGTAGATACTACATCAGCTTGAAGACTACAAAAATGAAAAGGCTTAGCTGACATGCTATTGTTAACAAATGGGGGTCAGTGACCTTCAGGGTTATCCTTAATCTTCAAGGTGTCTGGGTGACACGTTCTCAAACATACTTGAAAAAGCAGTTACCATATATTACCTTCTGAAGAATCCAACCACATGGCTGCAGTTCCTAGGCTTATGTTAATGCTTGCCAAGGCTGGCCATATTGGGTTCTCAATCCCCATTGGCATCAGAAGGTGAGAGTTTTTCATGAAGGTCCAATAGGTCTCTGCCATGTTGGGATTCAGCAGCAGCCACAGGGTGCACACAGTGCTCAGGAACCCAAAGAAGAACCTCATTGTCCTGTGGAAAGACACAAACAGATTCCCGGGCCCACACCAACACCAGATTGGGTCCCCTCTGAGTGCCAGTAGAAAGATCCTTCCATCACACCAGAGGATGATTTGCAACAGGAGCCCTCCAATGCTGATCTGCAGTGGATACTCCAGCAGATCCACTGATACAAAATTTAAAATATATAAAACAAGGGAAAGAATAGAATGTGGAGAGGAGAGATGAGCCCCTAGCTTCCCCCTTTTTACTTTAGCAAAATATGTTTTTAAGGTATGGTGGCAGAGTTCTACTATAGCCTGTCCTTGAGGATTATAAGGAAAACCAGTCTTATTAACAATAGAAAAATCTTGGCAGAATTTTGAAAATCCCGTACTGCTATAGGCGGGACCATTATCAGTCTTTATGCATTTTGGCACTCCCATATATGCAAAAGCATGAAGACAATGATTCTTTACAGCCTTAACTTTTTCCCCTGAATGGGCAGAGGCAAAAATTAGAGAGGAATATGTATCAATAGACACATGGACATACTATAATTTTCCAAAGGAAGGCATGTGTGTGATGTCCATCTGCCACATATTATTAGGTGCCCGGTCCCGCGGGCCAGGTTATTTGATGAGACCCGAGGAGGCACCTCCTGAAAGATCAATGGGGGCGAGAGAGAAAGGAGACCAGGCGCGTAAAGGAAGACAGAGACATTCTGAGTTGCGTCGAGGTCTCCGTTTATTGACTGGGTATTGAGGCTTATAAACAGGGCTTCAGGCAGGGAGGGGGAACACGGGAAGCACGAAGAGAATGGAAAATTCCTAAGGGAGGGTGAGGTCGCTTTGGTCCCAGGCCCCTGCAGCTGGCTGATTAGCAGGTACTCCAGGAAGTTGTACAGCCTGAGGTTAGGCCAGGAACTTCCTGCTTTTGTAAGGTTTGATAAAGTAAGGACACCGCTGTCCGGAATCGGTCCCCAACAGTTCCCCCTCTTTTCTCAAAAATGGATCACGTCCATGTGATGGGGTGGCTAAGGTCCGAGAGAGTCCCTGTCTTAGGCTACACAGGGGGCTTCCCACGCTCGGCAGCATGCCGTGTTGAGCCGGTCTCGGGCGACCTCTGTATGCTGTTGTCTCCAGCGTGGGCCCTGTACTATTCCCGTCATTGAGTACCCTCTAGCAGGACCGTGGGGACGTTAGGGCCTTAGGACACTGAATCTGAGTCCTTGATGGGGCTCCTGGCCGGCCTCCTCGGAATCTACTCTGTGATAATGAATCGAGACGTGTTGTGGTAAGGCCGAATCAATCTGATTTTTGATAAACCGAGTCAACCGCTGAAAGGCCCAGGGACCAAAGGTCAAACCACCCGTGCTGATTTTCAAACTCCCTTTTTCTTTGAGCCAGCCTTTCCCTTAATTTTTCCATCGATTCCCTGACAATACCAGTATGGTCGGCATAAAAGCAGCATTCTCCCTTCAAGGCTGCACTTAATCCCCCCTCCTTTAAAAACAGTAAATCCAGACCTCTTATGTTTTGTAACACAACCTCAGAGAGCGAGGTTAAAGATTTCTCCAGAGCAGAAATGGATCTTTCTATGGTCTCTAGGTCAGTAGTCATAGCCATTTGTAACTGCATAAGGTGGTTGCTCTGCACGAGAGCAGTAGTTCCTGTACCAATTCCTGCAGTGATGCCCCAATACCTAACAAGAGGGCAATAGTCATAGACACAGGTTCTCGAGTGTATCTGCCTCTCTGCTCAAAGAATTCCATATCGGAGACTAATTGGACCAGAACATAAGAGTTTTTCCATTATCAATGGCAAAGCGAGCTTCCCCTTATTTAGTTTTTGCCATCTGCAAGTGTGTCATGGGTTCAGAGGTGGATATTGGAATTCTAGCATCCTCAGTTTAGTGGTACCCAGACATAAATCATCATTTAGTTAAGACATCAGTGATATAAGAGCCAACAGTAATTAGCAGAAGCACAGGGCCAAAAGCCTTATGATGGCTGACAGAGTTCCTTATCCTCAAGGAACTTGGAACTTTATCTCAGGTTCCCTATGACAAGAAATTCCCTTTTGATCTAACATTCTGGGGTGGGGGGGAAACAGGGGCGATGTTTTCTCTCTTCTGTAATTACTTCCTGCTGACATTGGGACGTTGTCGTCAAGGCCCTGGAAAGCCAGAATGTTAGTCAAAGACAAGAGGGAATGTTTTATTGACCAGCTGAAGAGATGGTATGCATATCGGCTGAATTGGTCCATATCAGCTTTCAGCAAGTTCAGGGCTCATAGTCATTTGCAGTAGGTTGTCACCAGCAAATGATGCTTGGATGTATCTGTCAGCCAAGTGGAAACCTGTTGAGATAGATATAAACTAGGAACAGGAGTTAAAACTTACAAACTTATTTGGAACTTTTAGACCCATAGTCTTAGTAATTGTAGTATTATCAATTTGCCCTGAAATCCATAGTGTCTTTTTTATCTAGAGAACCAAATATAGATTGGACTGAAATTTCCTTGGCCCAATGAAAAACATCTGTAAGTCTATATTTAGAACCTGTTTATCTATTTTAAAGAGACTTATAAGCTTTAATTAATTAATCCATTAATCAATCAATTACTAAGCTGAGAAAGCTATAGCTAGCCCAGTCATCAATGTCATCAAAGATCTGAGAAGGATAAACTTTACCTGAGTGCAGACTTTTAAGTCTATTTAAAAAACAACATAGATTATCCATTACCCAGACTGCCATCATCCCAGGCTCCTATAGTCTTCATAGTGTTGGCAGGACAGGTGTCAGGACAGCATTGTCCACAATTCAGGTGGCATCTTCTTGTCATTGTACCATTTCTTCTTTGGAGACCTTGGGAGTCATTGCTAGGAGCTGGGGAGCTCAGAGTCTCTGTTTGCTATAGTAAGCTTTTTATCAAATAATGTAAATGCCATATTCATCAGATCTTTCACAGGTTTGAGGACCATTATCTATTAAATGTATCTGAGCCAAACAAATCTAGGCCTAATCTTGAAAATATCTCTGTTTGGTAACAATAACCAGACCAATTTGTTCTCCTATAGATATATTAGTCAAATATACCTCTTAGTTTTTTTTTTAAATACAACAGTTTATGCTTTAAACTAGTATCTGAATAGCCAGATGACTAGTATTAACTTGCATTTCTTAACACAAAGGACATGCAAACTCAGACATTCAAAACCAAACATACATGTGGCCACATTTTTCATTTATACCTGTAGAGTAGACAGACATTTTTACAACTATGACCCTTTGGAGTCTCAATGTAACAGCAGAATAGCAAGACAAAGAAATATGAAACATGTTTCATTTATATATATATATATATATATATATATATCTCAAGTCATTTTTTATAAAAACATTATTTTTTATCTTAACCAACAATAATTTGAAACCAATTCTCTTAAATGATGGCAAGTATTTGTAACCCACTGAACTCAAATGACCAAAACCCATTGTTATGCCCAGATAGCCCCCAAAGAAGCCATTGGGAGACTTAGGTACAGAATGCAAAAAGCAAGGTTTATTCAGATGAAGTAAGTTTACAAGCCTTGGCAGGGGGCTCATTCAAATTCTCTCACACAAGTTCTGGGCTTGCTTGCTGTTCAGCCAGCAGCAGTGAGGCCTACCTGCTGATTCTTTGTAATTCAGATGCTGCTGCTCTGCACTGGCAGGCAGAAAGAGCTCAGAGTTTTAGCTTATCCTGAATTTTTTTAAATTGGAAAGAGCCCTTTCTTCCTCCATTACCACTGGGAAGAGGCTTTTTTTCTTTCCTTCATCCTTCCTCTACAGGGCCCCAAAATCTTTAGGCCTAGTTTCAAAATCTTTCCCCTTTTTACCGGGAAAATCCTTTTTTCTTGATTAAAATTTTCCTCCCTTTTCTAATGGGAAATTTCCTTTCCTTCCCTCTTCTCTAGTGGGAAGATTTCCTTTTTTATTTAAAATCTTTAGCTGTCTTGCCCTTCTTAACTTCAGTACCCTCCTGCTTCAACAGTCCAATTAACTGACTGTGAGCTAGCTGCACCCATTTCAATTCAATTCACCTTTACCTTCTTTTTTCTTTATAATGTTGGCCAGCCTTACTCGGGTGTCCATCAGTGGCATTCCTTCTTTCTCAGATCTTGGTAGAACCTCCACCAGTTGTTCTAAGGCCTTTCTTTGTTGTTAAAGGACATTACTGAACTCATACAGGCTTGTTTGTTAACCATTTTAAAGGTAGGGCTGTTGGTGTCTTTGAAAGATCAGCAGCTGTTGTGACCTATGCCTGTGCAATCTGGATGGTCAGTGATTGTTCTTTATAATACCTTTTAATATTTTTCTCAGAAACATATGTTAGTTTATGATTTGTTTCTGAGATTGGAGGAATGTTAATCTGGGTATTCCGTTATTGTAATAAATCAAGGTCCCATAGATTTATACCTACATTAGCCACATATGGTTTTAATTTTTCTCTCTGTCCTTCTGATCCTATATATTCAACCCATTTTGTGCTCTGTTTCACTTGAGATAATGTTCCAATCTCTAGCAGCTGAACATTTGCCTCCTGAAGAGGCCAATTTGGATGCCAAGATTCTGGTGCAATTATTGCTATGTCTGCATCTGTGTCTACAACACCTTCAAAGAGAATGTCATTTATTCATATTTTTATTTTTGGTCTTTGTTCCTTTATGGAAGTTTGACAAAAAAAATTGCTTTGTGGTTTCTCTGGATTTTTTTTGTTCTCTCTGCTATAGCTGTTCTATTACCCCAAGCAGTATGATTTTTACAATAGGCATTGGTTATTTAATGGCTCTGAGAAGGAGTTTCTTCTATGATGGCAGAAAAGGATGGAACTGAATTTGCCAAGGGTGCTTGAGAGGGGCCCCTCAGGAAGTTTCCTTCATGAGTGCTTACATTTTATTAAAAGACACAATATTAGTTATTCTACCAAATACTGAACTTATTAGCAAGAGCACACCTGATTCTTTAACTTATTCTAATTAAATAACTACAAAAATAACCCCAAGCTTCTCACAGGTTGAATTCACACACACTCTGTGAGCCAGCGCCATTTCACCTGCTGATCCTGGGCACTCAAACTGGCACTTCTGCAGTACTTACTACCCATTACTGTAAGCCATTAAAATTACACTTAGAACATATCAACAGTTACAAGACACATTTGACTTAACAGTAAAAGGCAGAATGCCATTACAATTATTTTTTTAAGTTCAATTATGGTTTATCAACCATAGTATTGTTATAACAAGCTCTTCCTGAGACTATGATTTGCAGCTCACACAAGAACATATGTATCTTAACATAGGCATAGCTCAGTCACTGTAAAATTCACATAAACCCCAGGTCTTGTTTATAGTACATTATGAACTAATTTATGTTGTAAAATATTAGTTTAAGATGAATTTATGTTGTTAAATATTTGTTTAAATGATGCAAAAACGTGTTGCATTTGTTTAACCTTATAAAGCTGTGTTACTTTACCTGCCTAAAACACATGATTGGTCTCATAAAGAGCTGAACAGCTAATAGCTAGGCAGGAGAGAGAAATAGGTGAGGCTTGTGGGCAGCAATAATAAAGAGGAGAAAATAGCTTAAAAAAAAGGATAGGAGTGAGAAAAGGAGAGGAGGACAACGGGGGCCAGCCACTCAGCCACCCGGCCAGCTACAGAGTAAGAAGGAAAGAAAGTAAGAAGGAAAGATATATAGAAAAAGGAAAGGTAAAAAGCCCAGAGGCAAAATGTAGTATGAGTCATAAAGTAATATGGGATAGCTGGGTAGTAGTGGCACACACCTTTAGTCCTAACACTCAGGAGGCAGAGCTAGGCAGATCTCTATGAGTTTGAGGCTAGCCTGATACACAGAGCGAGTTCCAGGGCAGGCTCCAAAGCTACACCAAGAAACCCTGTCTCAAAAAAAAAAAGAGAGAGAGAGAGAAATGGGATAATTTAAGTTAGAAAAGCTGGCTAGTAACAAACCAAGCTAAGGTTGGGCATTCATAATTAAGACTAAGTCTCTGTGTATTTATTTTGGTGTGGTGATATATTTTGTATGCTAATGAAGCTTGTATGAGGATCGGAGGACAGAGCCAGTCATTAGATTAGACATAGAGGCCAGACAGTGGTGGCACATACACTTAATCCTATCACTTGGATCCATCTGGTTCTCTGTGAATTCAAGGCTACACTGGAAAAAGAGCCAGGCAATGATGGCGCACACCTTTAATCCCAGTACTGGGAAGCAGACATGCCTTTAATCCCAGGAAGTGATGGCAGGTTAGAGAAAGATATGTAAAGAAATAGGAACTAAGGTAGTTCAGCTGACATCATTTTTGGGTGAGGACTCAGAGGCTTTCAGTCTGAAGATTCATGGAAACAGGATCAGCTGAGAAGTTGGCAAGGTGAGGTTGGCTGTGGCTTTCTCTGTTTCTCTGATCTTTTAGCTTTCACCCCAATATCTGGCTGAGGGTTTTCTATTAATAAGACCATTTAAGATTCAAACAACATCTGTCACCCAATGTGGGGCATGAATTCATGAAAAAGCCACTTGCCTGTGGCCTTGCAGGCCTTGGCTCAGGCCTAGGCTGCATACTGCCAGAGTTCCTAACCCACTGGCTAAGTTTCTGTTACAGCTTCTCTACAGCAAACTCCATAGTGTTTTTTGGGCTCCAAATACCATAGGAGTTAGCCATTTTCTCATGTTCCTTCATGAAGATGGCTGGCTCTTTGGCTTCTTCTCTTCTGGTTGGTTGGTGGGCTCTCCCTTGATCCCCATCTTGGGCTGTTATCACATTATTTAGCTGCCTTAAAACTGACTTGGGCTAGGCGGTGGTGGGTGCATGCCTTTAATCCCAGCACTCGGGAGGCAGAGGCAGGCAGATCTTTGTGAGTTCGAGGCCAGCCTGGTCTACAGAGCGAGATCCAGGAAAGGCGCAAAGCTACACAGAGAAACCCTGTCTTGAAAAACAAAAAAAAAAAAAAAAAAACCAAAAACAAAAAAAAAAAAACTGACTTGGGTTTCTACTGTTCTATGCAGAAACAGTCAGCTTCACATCTGAATCATCATTGTCAGCAGATTTGGTGAGTCAATTGGGATTACTTAAAGGGAGGAATTAGCTAAAAGATAGTTTTTTTTCCACATTAAAAATGGGAAGCTGAGGCCGGGTGGTGGTGGCGCACGCCTTTAATCCCAGCACTCGGGAGGCAGAGCCAGGCGGATCTCTATGAGTTCGAGGCCAGCCTGGGCTACCAAGTGAGTCCCAGGAAAGGCGCAAAGCTACACAGAGAAACCCTGTCTAGAAAAACCAAAAAAAAAAAAAAAAAAAAAAGGGAAGCTGGGTGGCAGTGGCACATGCCTTTAATCCCAGCACTCAGGAGGCAGAGCCAGGCGGATCTCTGCGAGTTCAAGGACAGCCTGGTCTACAGAGTGAGATCCAGGACAGGAACCAAAACATCACAGAGAAACCTTGTCCCTGGGGGAAAAAAAAGGAGAAACATTTTTACAATAAAAGGCATTTAATCTCTGTTTGACTATACATTAAATGGTCTAAAAATGCAACAATTAAATGAGAGGATAATTAATGTCAATGTAATAGATGTAGTAGATGTAATAGATGTAATGTCAATTATAAATATTATTTATTTGATCATTTTTGTTTCATCATTAAAAACATTTGTTTAATATAAATGCCAAGATAAAAGTTTTAGAAAAGCATGTTAAAACAGATCTTAGAGATATTCAGACCCAGATAGAAGAATTTAAGGGTGAACCAATCTCAGCATTACATTATAATGTTACAGAGAAACAGTCTAAGGCTTTCAAACAGCCAACCTTAATCTATGCAGTAACCTTACAGGAACTGCCAAATGCTCAAGGCTGTGTAAGAGCTAACTGGACTTCTGTACAAATGTTAGATTTGAGGAGATTTAAAGAAGGAATAGTCTCATATAGTATTCATTCCCTGTTTGTGAAGCAGATGTTAAACTCATGGTCAACTTGTAATAGAATTATCCCTCAAGAATGGAGAGATTTGGTTACAGCTGTTTTAGAAGTTGGCCCCAATTACAATGGAGGACCTGGTGGAAGAATGGGGCTAAAACTATTGAGCAATGAAGTAGGGCTAGAGGTATTGAAATCTCCCAGGATCAACTTCTTGGAGAGGGAGATTATGCTATTAATATAGAAAGGCAATCTCTATATGATGACCACACCCTAGCTTCATGCCTCCCAGAAGCTTTGAATGCTTGGGACAAAATTGAAAAAGTAGGAAAGAAAATTGAGTCAGCCAATGGTGGCACACATCTTTAATCCCAGTACAGGGAAGCACACATGCCTTTAATCCCAGGAAGTGATAGCAGGTTAGAGAAAGGTATGTAAGGAATTAGGAACTAAGGCAGTCCAGCTGACATCATTTTGGGTGAGGACTCAGAGGCTTTCAGTCTGAAGATTCATGGAAACAGGATCAGCTGAGGAGTTGGCAAGGTGAAGTTGGCTGTGGCTTTCTCTGCTTCTCTGATCTTTCAACTTTCACCTCAATATCTGGCTCAGGGCTTTCTATTAATTAGACCATTTAAGATTCAAACAACATTTGGGAGCTGGGTAGTGGGTCCCAAAAGTTTAAAAAGAACAAAAATAAAAACAAACAACTACAAATTTATGCACACACACAAATCCCAGAAACATAGCAAATATTTCAAACATGAAGCAAAAACAAATGTCGGGGAACACTCATTAAATAACATGCTTTATGTGTGAGAGACAACATAGTAGAGATTGTGTGTTGAAGATGTCTAAGTTACTTTACACTTTCTTTTCTTTTTTTTTTTTTGTTTTTCAAGACAGGTTTTCTCTGAGTAGCTTTATGCCTTTCCTAGAACTCACTCTGTAGCCCAGGCTGGCCTTGAACTCACAGAGATCCACCTGCCTCTGCAGTTTTGGGATTAAAGGCATGTGCCACCACTGCCTGGCTACTTTACATTTTCAAAGTAAAATGATATGTGAAGTAAATTTCATTAATTCATTCACTTTCAAAAAAACCCCAAAACTTTCTTGTGCATGTTGTTTTGTAAATGAAACTTCATTATTAACCCACATTTTTAATGCTTTTATGTTCCAATTTTATATCTTTAGGTATAGCAACTTAAGCATACAAACATACCTCTGGGAAATCCATTCAGTCAGGATGATATGAGAATAAGATACCTCCATTTAGAAAGTGATGTTAAATTTCATTCAGTTCATATGTCTGTGTGAGGGTGTCAGATTCCCTAGAACTGGAGCTATAGACATTGTGAGCTACCATATGGGTGCTGAGAATTGAATCTGGGTCCTATGGAAGAGCAGTCAGTGCTCTTAATCACTGAGCCATCTCTCCAGCCCCATAATTTAGTTTTTTAACTACAATTCCAAATGGTGGCTTTAGAACTGGAGACAGCCGGGCGGTGGTGGCGCACGCCTTTAATCCCAGCACTCGGGAGGCAGAGGCAGGCGGATCTCTGAGTTCGAGGCCAGCCTGGTCTCCAAAGTGAGTTCCAGGAAAAGGCGCAAAGCTACACAGAGAAACTCTGTCTCAAAAAACCAAAAAAAAAAAAAAAAAAAAAAAAAAAAAGAACTGGAGACAGAGTTTACTTTCTCATTCTTTGATGATTGTTGCTTTGATGATGGTGTTTCCCTTTTAAGCATCAATTTACTTAATTTTTGAATTTTAATAGGTTGAAAGAATTAATTCCCACAAGATTAAATAAACAAGTAGCTTTCCACTAAGTAACAAGTACCTATCACCTTGACCAAAACAAATAACCAAAGCTTACCATCTAATGGCTCATACTCTTTTATAAATTTTTCATCAGAAATAACACCAAACCCTACACTTCATATTCTTTAGCTTTATACAATAGGAAAGGTTATTTTCTGCAAATGTGTGTAATATGGTACTGAAGTATTTGCTAAGTGTTTCAGATATGTAGTCAGAGAATAAATTAAAAATTAGGACCTAAAAGTATAGAAATTTGAATGACTGGAAATCCTAGTGTTCTAGGGTTTTCTAGAGTCACATAACTTATGTACTGAATCTCTCTCTCTCATATTTCTATCTATCTATATGTGTGTGTATATATGTATATATGTATGTATGTATGTATGTATGTATGTATGTATGTATGTATATATTGGAATGATTTACAGGCTGCAATCCAAAAATGGCCATCTGTGAATGGAAAGTCCAAGAATCTAGTAGTTGCTCAGTCTCACAAGGCTAGGTGCCTCAGCTGTTTGTTTGTATATGCTGGAATCCCAAAGAAGTAGGCTTCAATGCCTGTGAAGGAATGGTTGTACTGACAAGGTGAGGGAAAGCAGACAAAGAACTAACACACAAACTTCCATCTTCCAATGTCCTTCCAGCAGAAAGTGTGACCCAGATTAAAGGTGTGCCTGCTAGCCCCAAGGTCTAGATTAATGGTGTGTGTCATCTAGCCTCAGGATCTGGATCAAAGGTATGTTCTCTTCTTGCCTTAAGGTCCAGATCACAACTGTGTACTCCATTTCTGAATTATAGTTCATTCCAATATAGTCAAGTTGACAGCAAAGAGGAGCTATCACAATCCACCCCTGTCAACTTGACACACAATCATATAGCCTTATATTATGATTAATTTCCAAATGAAGACAATGACCCCATCATAAAATTGTGCCTAAACATAACATAACTATCCCACATACAATTGCAAATGCATTGTATATTTAGAATACTGGCAATATCCCTTGGGGGACATCTTTCTACTATTTCAAACTTATATCTGATAACCACTGATATTCTCTTAATTGATATTGCAATATAATGAGGAAATTGAAATAGCATACAAATATTTGTACAAATACCTTGTTAACAAAATACAACAGAAGCACCTATGTCAGTTATAATCCTCATTTCTGCAACATGTCACATGGCCTTAAATGGTATTTAGAACTACTTTCCTCTACTACTCATTCTGTATTTCTTCTATCCTCTGCAAAAACTTCAGAAGGTCTTGGATCTTTTCCTGGAGAAGTGACCCATACCTTCATTCCTGATGAGTCTGTGCCCTTTGTCATCCTTCCTAAATTAGATTATTGTAGTTTCCCATTAACTTTAGTTGTAGGGCATAGTAGCACCAAAAGATGCCCTAAAGGATCTCCTGCACTCCACACATAATCCTTACCTCTATTGTGGAGAAGCAATCAAATTTCCCCATAGTAATCTGGATATACCACCCCTCTTAATGGTGTTATTTCTTTCTTAGTCTATTGGTTTAAGGGCATCTGAAGCCCAAAATGACCAGGTAGAGGTCTGACTTTCCAGTTCAATGGAATGTTTGCTGTGGCTTATGATAAGCAGGAGCATTCCCTCTCTGGAACCAAAACTTTTAGGCCAGCAGAACTTAGGGTTGCAGAAACATGAAGCAAAAACTTTACTAGTGGGTCACTAGGGGTGATAATGAGTGGAAATATTTCTTTTTTCATCCCTTGGTTCCTGGACCCATGATCCTGCCTATAGGAGAAATTGTATCATGTATTGGATGCTGATTCAGAGCATATACTGTGTCCTAAAGAACCTTGCCCCAGCCCTCAAGATGCAGCCACCTAATTGGTACTGTAACTGTGTCTTCAAAAGACCAAAGGCCATTTATTCCATTTTTCTATCAGGTTAGCTTCTTCAGGATGCTAGGAAATGTGGGAAGACAAGTGGATTCCATAATTGTGGGCCCACTATCACCCTTCTCTGGCTGTGAAGTGAGTTCTCTGGTCAGAAGCAATACTGTGTGGAATATCATGTTGATGGATAAGGCATTCTAAAAATCTATTGATGGTGGTTTTATAGAAGCATTACATGTAGGAAAGGTAAATCCATAACCAGAATAAGTATCTACTCCAGTGAGGACCAAGAGTGGCCCAATGTAGTCAAACATTAGGTTGCTGGCTGATTACCACAGGGAATGGTACAATATCTGGGGCTCAGTGTTGGTTTCTGCTGTTGGCTGATATGGCACTCAGCAGCAGCTATAGCCAGGTCAGCCATGGTGAGTGGAAGTGCATGTTATTGAGCCCATGCCTAACCCCCATGTCTGCCACTATGGCCACTTTGTTCATGGGCCCATTGGGCAATGACATGAAGGGTTGGGAAAAGAGGCTGACTGTCCAAAGAAAGAGTCATTCTATCTAATTGATTATTGAGATTCTCCTTAGCTAAAGTCACCTTTTGGTGAACATTTACATGGGATACAATTATCTTCATACCCTTTGCTCATTTGGAGAGATCTATCCACATACTTTTTCCCCAGATGTCTTTTCTTACCAATTTTCCAATCATGCTCTTTCCAAGTCCCTGACCATCCAGCCAATCCATTGGCTATAGCCTATCAACATCATTGAATAGTTGCATATTAGGCAATTTCTCCTTTCAAACAAATTGTATGATGATGTGTACTACCTGAATGTCAGAGACCAAACATGGACCATGGAAAAGTACTAGCTAAGCCAGAGAACAAGCCCCTACCCTAAACCAAAGATAAAGAACAGGTCAGGCAGGTCAGGTAGCATAGCAACAGAACAATGGGCCCTGACCAGTGACCTTACCACCTAGCAGCCTCACGACTTGCACGTAGCCCTACACCTGCACGTACTGCACGTCGTGCACCCCTTCCCTCCTTCCCTCCCCCTCCCATGCTATATAAGCCTTGCTGAGGAGAATAAAATTTGCAGCTTGATCAGAACACACTGTCTTGCTGTCTTCTCTCATGTCTCCCCCATCCCTCTCATTCTCTCCCACAGGTGGGTCGCCCCTGTTGACACCCCGCTGGCCGGGGGAACTGGCGCCCAACGTGGGGCTCAACCCTCACCTCGTTCGGAGTTGAACGTCCTTCTCCAGGAAAGCCCAGACGTCTGGTGGAGATTTTTGGTGATCATCCGTTGAGACCGGCCGACTTGACGCCCTTTCTTGACGATCCGGAGGAGAGCGGAAAGGACGAGGTTAGTCTAAATTTAGGCTTAACCAGGGATGGGGAAGTTCTTCCCATTACCTTTTTCCTTAAGGGCTTTAAAGAGGCCCTCAAGACACGAGGGATAAGGGTTCCTAAAAAAAAGACCTCAACAAATTCTTTAGTCACTTAGAGGACTGTTGTTCCTGGTTTCCCCAAAAAGGGATTGTAGATGTAACGAACCGTCTTATTAAATAAGAAACACAGAGCCGATTCAGAGAAGAAAGCCAAGAGGTCAGAACTAAGAGCCTTACCCTTCCTGCTTCAGCTATCCTGCTTCAGCCAAGAGAGCTCTCCGAAAAAGAGGCCTACTTCCTGTGTGTATGTCTTTAAATAGTCTAGATGTTCTGCCTTCTCATTGGTTGTAAACTAAACACGTGACTGCCTTGTCATTGCATGTATGTACCGCCCTCCAGGTCCTTAAAGGCGTGCGTCACCACCGCCACGCACTTGCTATGGCTCTATAACTCTGACCCCCAGGCAACTTTATTTATTAACATACAATTAATATCACATTTCAGTACAAGTAAAATACCACCACATTTCCCCTTTTCTATTTTAATAAAAAGAAAAAAAAAGGTTATAACTAACAAAAGAAAAACTATATACAAAAGTACAATAACTATATACAATATATACAAATAATAAATGTCTAAACAATGTCTAGTCCATTTGTATTTGACAAATTCAGAGATGATAATTTCATTATCCTATTTTGTTAAGTCCAAAATGTATCTAATTCACTTTCTATCCTAATTAATCTTCAACTAACTAACCTTCAACTATAACTAACTAATCTTCAACTCCCTCAGAGACCCAAGAAGGAAATAATATTAGCTAACAAAAATAAAAACAGAAAGTGCATGCAAGCAACTTCCAAAAAATTTGTGAGTTGACAGAAACAGCCAACTGCCTGGACAGTCACCTGAGGTTTCTCCGCAATGCTGGGGCATCATCTTCAGCCTATACAGGCTTAGCATATCTGACAGACTCATTTGTGAAGTAGGATGTACACAAGGTCAACAGTTCAACCTCACATTGGGTGAGAGCAGTCCATGCACCAGAAACACCTGAATTCCACTAATGTCATGTCATGATTCAGGATTTTAAATTCTGGAAAATGTTGATGGTTTTTTTAGTTCAGCTCTCCATTCTTCTTGGCTGTGTACATATGGCTTCATCTCAGCATCCTGTTCTTCTCCACATCTCTCTATCAAATGCCAGTCTACTATTGAGAGGCGTGAGCTTAGTTACTCTTCAAGAATAACTGTTTCAGCTGCTGTTCCATAGCACATCAGAAGCCATCGGCCCACTGCCTGTTCAGCTGCCTTCGAAGAAAAGGGCACTGTACCTTTTCTGAGTTGCGAAGGCCACGTCAGGGATGGTACCATATTGTCCTGGCCTCAGAAGATGCCTTTTGATAAAGCCATAACCATGCTTGTTTAGGCAAGAATCAGTAGTCCTTTGTTTCATGTCCTGTCTGTCCATTTTGTCATCAGTTGATTCGAGGATACTTTGTTGTCCAGTGGCTAACTTTTGCCACAATGAAAGCTAACTCCATACGCAGTTTCTTCAATGCCCATATTTTCTCTGAAGTAGATTGGTACTGCCAGGAGCCGACATGTCTCATAGTCATAACAAAAAAGAAAAATTTTCTAAGTTATTAAAACATTTTAAATGCCATATTCTGTAGATCTCTGAAGGGTTTGAAGATGACCTATCTAAAATATATCTGCTCAATTTTTAAAACATATCTAATATGACTACAAGTTCTATTGTAATGTCTAACTACTAACTATCATTTCTTTATATCCTAATGGTAATAATAACATTCAAGGATCAGAAAATTGCATTGTTAAATGAACGATATAAGTACAATTAGAAATATACATATAGCATTTTCTAACTATCAATTTCAATATATATAATTTGTATACAATATAAAACAATCCAATCCAATGTAAAGTATTTAAAACTAGTAATTGTCTTTTTCTTCTTTCTTTCTCTCTCTCTTTTTTTAAATAAGAACCTTAAATCTAATCTGCTTAGTCTTTTTCCTAACCCTTGACAACAACTTGTAACCAACCCCCCTAAACAATGAAAATTATCCCAGACCCAAAACCCATTAAAAAGACCAAAAAACCACCCACCCCACACCACCTCTTTGGGAATGTGGGCGTCGTATTCTTAAAATTGCTTCCTGCTGGGTATGGGCGAAGTTATCTTTATCCTGAAAGAAAAATTTTAGGTTAATTGTCAAATTCTAGGAAAGGTAACTATATCCTTCATTATCCATTCTGTGTATAATGCCAAATTTCAGGGTTTATCTCAAGTCCTTATTCAAGTAGTCTTTGAGACTGGATCATCTCAGCTAGTCATCTCAAAATTGCTCTGAGCACCTTGTAGTTCAAAGCTGATCTGTAGATGATGTTTGTCAGCTTAGTGATGTTATTATTGTCCACGTGGAATTGTTGTTGTTGTGGGGCCCCAACTTCTTCCTAGAGACTTCAGTTGATGTTAGGCCTGGCCGTGAATTCCTGCAGAAAACTGATAAGAGACTCGAACACAAAGACATATATATGCAGCTAATTGAAGCCTTTTTTTTTAGAATTAATCAGTACTCTATATGACCATTCATATCTTAGCAAAGTTTAAAATGTATATATATATATATTAATCTTGTAAGTTTTGATATAAAATTTATACTTTAAGAAAAATTTAAAGAATCAGAATAGAATCAAAGAGTTGAGATTAGTAATAGAATAGTCCCTTAATTAATTTGGCTTTTCTCCTGTCTCATAGCAGAAGATGGCTCTTTTATTCTGGCATGATACAGGGAGTTTGCATTTTCCTTTTAACAACATGCTTGAGTTTAAAGAAGGAGAGAGCCATTCTCCAACTCCAAAGTCAGCTTTAAATTTTAATTGGACTGGGACTATTAGAAGACCAATAGTGTTAAATCTTTAGAGAAAAGCAGAAACAAACATTTAGGAAGACATAAAATTTTTTAGATAATATATACCCATACGCCATTTCACTCTGCTTCCTGGGATAGATGATTTGTCCCTTTTCTTCAGTTGTCTTATTTGTCCAGTGTTCTTCAGATTCCTTAACCTTCATTCTCCTAAAAGACAAAAACAAAAACCTTTCCCCAAGACTAATTTTGGGGATGTTCCTTTTTGGCAAGTTATTATCTGATCAAATGAAAAGACATGTGTTACTGGTATAAGTTAGTTTAAATTGGATGTTCATGTTGGTTGATGAGCTATCACCTCCTCTAATTAAGAGGTTTCTCTTGTTCAAATCGAACCTTTATCAATTTTGATGGTACCCACAACTTATCTTCTCCTGTAGAAACAAAAGCAAAACCTCATCCCCAATGTAACACATACCCTGGTTTCCATTCTGAGGTCAGCACATCCTTAAAATATATAGGCTGATTTAATTCTGTAGTTTTTTCTATTATCCAATGTCTCTCTGCAGCTGTTGTTCCTTTCTCATTGGCATTAAGAAAATTCAAAGTTAATAGAGCATTATGCAGTCTATTTCTGGGGGTTTTTGTTGCCCCTTTCTGTTTATTTAGCATATCCTTTAGAGTTCTGTTTGATCTTTCTATAACTGCTTGACCTGTAGGATTATGTGGTATGCCTGTAATATGCTTTATATTGTAATAAGCAAAAAACTGTTTCATTTTAACAGAGACATATGACGGAGCATTATCAGTTTTGATTTGTGCAGGTATACCCATGATGGCCATAACTTCTAGCAAATGAGTGATTACAGAATCAGCTTTTTCAGAACTCAAAGCAGTTGCCCACTGAAATCCTGAATAAGTATCGATAGTGTGGTGTACATATTTCAGTTTTCCAAATTCTGCAAAGTGAAACACGTCCATCTGCCAGATTTCATTCCTTTGAGTACCCTTTGGGTTACATCCTGCTGGTAATGGTGTTTGATTGTAGAAGGAACAAGTAGGACATTTCTTTACTATTTCTTTGGCTTGTTGCCAGGTTATGGAAAAATCCTTTTTTAAACCTTTACTATTGACATGATGTTTTTTATGACATTCTGAGGCCTCCAGCACATTTCCTATTAATAACTTATCAATCTCATCATTGCCTTGTGCTAGAGGGCCTGGCAGACCAGTATGGGATCGAATGTGAGTTATATATAAAGGATGACTCCTTTTCCTGATTGTATCTTGTAATTGAATAAATAATGAAGTTAATTCTGAAGCATCAGGGATAAATTCTGCAGTCTCAATATGTAATACTACTTTCAGCATACTGAGAGTCAGTTACTATGTTGAGAGGTTCTGAAAAATCCATTAATACCAACAGAATAGCATATAATTCTGATTTTTGAACTGAATTATAAGGACTTTGAACCACTTTACTTAAATTTTCTGATTTGTAACCTGCCTTTCCTTGTTTGTTGGCATCTGTATAAAATGTACGAACTCCAGATATGGGCTTTACCCGTACAATTCGAGGCAAGATCCAATCAGCTCTCTTTATAAGATCAATTCTATCGCTTTTGGGATATTTGCTGTTAATTTCTCCCAAAAAATTACTGCAAGCTCTTTGCCAAGGTTCACTTTCTGTCCATAATTTTTCAATGTCCTCCTTAGTTAAAGGTACGACAATTTCTGCTGGGTCTATTCCTGCTAATTGAAGAAGTCTCAATTTTCCTTTCCAAATCAAGTCAGAGATTTTTTCCACATAAGTTTTTAATTTTTTGTTTGGTTTATTTGGTAAAAATATCCACTCTAATATAATATCTTCCCTCTGCATTAATATTCCTGTAGGAGAATGCCTAGAAGGTAAAATGACCAAAATGCAATCCAGCTTTGGATCAATACGATCGATATGCCCTTCATGTACTTTCTTTTCTACCAAGGCCAATTCTTTCTCAGCTTCAGGTGATAACTCTCTTGGACTATTTAGGTCCCTGTCACCTTCTAAGGTTTTGAACAAATTATGCAGTTCATCATTTTTTACCCCAACAATAGTTCGTAGATGAGAAATATTTCCAAATAATCTTTGAAAGTCATTAAGAGTCTGTAGTCTATCTCTCCTAATTTGCACCTTTTGGGGTCTAATTTTTTGTAGCTCTATTTTATATCCTAAATAATTAATAGAATCTCCTCTTTGTATCTTTTCAGGAGCAATTTATAATCCCCAGCAAGGCAAAATTTTCTTTACGTCTTCAAATATTCTTTCTAAAGTATCTGCATTTGAGTCAGCTAGTAAAATATCATCCATATAATGATAAATTATAGATTTAGGAAATTTTTTACGTATCACTTCCAATGACTGTTGTACAAAATATTGGCACAGAGTTGGGCTATTCAACATTCCCTGTGGGAGGACCCTCCATTGAAATCTTTTAACCGGTTGAGAATTATTATAAGTAGGCACTGTGAAAGCAAATCTTTCTCTGTCTTTTTCTTGTAATGGTATTGAAAAGAAACAGTCTTTTAAATCAATAACTATGAGAGGCCATCCTTTTGGTAACAGAGTAGGCAGAGGAATTCCAGATTGTAGAGAGCCCATTGGCTGAATTACTTTGTTAATTGCTCTAAGGTCTGTTACCATTCTCCATTTACCAGATTTCTTTTTAATAACAAATACAGGAGAATTCCAAGGGCTGGTTGATTCCTCAATATGCTGAGCATTTAACTGTTCTTCTACCAGCTCTTCTAAAGCCTGGAGTTTCTCTGTTGTTAAAGGCCATTGCTGGACCCATACAGGCTTGTCTGTTAACCATTTTAAAGGCAGAGCTGTTGGTGTCTTTGGAAGATCATCAGTTGTTGTGCCCTGCTCTTGTATAATATGGATGGCTGGTGACCACTCAAAATAATGCCTTCTAATATTTCTCTCAGAAACATGTGCTAATTTATGATTTGTTTCTGAGATTGGAGGGATGTTAATCTGAGTATTCCATTGTTGCAACAAGTCTCGACCCCACAAGTTCATAGCTATGTTAGCTACATATGGTTTCAATTTTCCTCTCTGTCCTTCTGGACCTATACACTCGAGCCATCTTGTACTCTGTTTCACCTGAGATAATGTCCCAATTCCTAACAGTTGAACATTTACCTCCTGAAGAGGCCAAGTTGGATGCCAAAATTCTGGTGCAATTATGGTAAAGTCCGCACCTGTGTCTACCAGACCAGACAACAAAACACCATTTATTTTTATCGATAATTTGGTCTTTGTTCATTAATAAAAGTTTGCCAAAAAATTTTCTTTATATTTGCTCCTGAATTTTCTATTCTCTCTGTTTCATCATCCTGACCAGCATGACTTATTCCAATAGGCATTTGGTTATTTAATTGCTCTGGGTAGGGGTTTCCTCTATGACTGCAGGAAAGGTTTGAACTGGATTTGCTATTGGGGCCTGCATGAGGCCCCTCTGGGAGTTTCCCGAAGACTGAGGCAAAGGATTACCCTGTCTTTCCCTTGTTGATCTACATTCGTTGGTCCAGTGTTTTCCCTTACCACACCTTCTGCATACTCCAGAAGGAAGGGGCTTTCTGTTGCCATTGTTCCTTGAAGAAACATTGTTTCTAGGAATGACCTGTTTACAGTCCCTTTTCAAATGTCCTTGCTTTCCACATCCAAAACATCTAACATTCCTCAAACCTTTTGAAATTGCTTCTCCTACCCACGTATCATCATGCTCATGAGCTTCAACATTAACCGTATCTCTAATCCAATCTTCCAAAGGTGCAGATCTTGCCTTTAATGGCCTGATTATTGTTTTGCATGCTGCATTCACATTCTCAAAGGCCAAAGATTCAATTATTATCTTACTAGCTTCTGAATCCGGGACCATTCTCTTTACTGCTGAAGCCAGTCTTTGTAAAAAAAATCTGTGAAAGATTCTTTTGGGCCTTGTACAACCTTTGTAAATGACTCAGTTTTTTTTCCTGGTTCCTCAACTCTGTCCCATGCATTCAAGGCTGCTGTTTGACATAAAATTAGGGTTTGGACATCATATAAACATTGTGTTTGTGCTGAAGCATATTGACCTTCTCCAATAAGCTGATCCTGGCAGACTTGTATTCCTTTATCCCTCCACTGCTTTTCTATGTTTTTAGCTTCGTCCTTGAACCAAGTTAGCCACTGAAGCCTTTGACTGGGTTCAAGAACAGCTTGTGCCAGCTCCCGCCAGTCCTGTGGTACAATCCTATTATATGTTGACCAAGAGTTTAACATTTGCTTTACATATGGGGAATGCATACCATAAGATACTATTGCCTCCTTAAACCTTCGTAAATCTATCATTTCAATTGGAGCCCAAATATTTTGTGTAGTCATTTGATCAGGTGACTGCTGTACGGTTACTGGACAAACTAAGGGTGATTGTGTGAAAACAGGCTTTCTTTCTGTAACCTTATGATCCAATCTTGAAGCAGCTTCACTGTTAGTTTCTTCTGTCTGAGTTTTTACAGGTTTAATAGGTTTTTCTAAGCTGTCATCCTGGCACTTAAATTGACTATCTTTTTAAATAGTAAAATGAGGATAAACATAGTAATAAAATGCATAATTTGATCAACAGTAATCTTCTCATATAGCTGTTCCATTGTCAGACTGTCTAAAATTGCAAACAAATTTTCTTCCAATGTACACAGAAAACTCATTTTTTTTTAATGTGGAAAAAATTTTTTTCTTTTAAATAGTTTCCTTTAAAATATCTGATATGTTAAGTGACTTACCAAGTCCTTGTAGAACAGTACCAATCCGAGGGAATTTCAAACAGCCACCTAGTGTCCGAGGTGTGAGTCCAGAGAGAGAGAGAGAGAGCAAGCGTAGCCATAAGTTCTGCCTAAGAGCCTGAATCCAGCCACATGTTCCCGCTTGAGCCTAGTCAAGCCTTGGCTCTGGCTACCTTATGCTCCAACCACGTGCGTTGGTTTTACAGGCAGGGGCCCTGTTCGGCAGGGCAGGCCTGAGTTGTTTGTAGCACTGGCTTTAAGCAAGTAGCTCAAGGTTAGTCTGGCCTGAGGCCAAGCCGACCTGGGCCCGGGCTAGGGAGCCGGCCGCCCTGGCGGGAAACCAGACCTGCCGGCCGCCCTCGCGGGAACCCGGACCTGCCGCCAAGCCAAGTTAAGCGGTTTTAATGGATTCTTGTCACGTTGGGCGCCAAATGTAGATGTAACGAACCGTCTTATTAAATAAGAAACACAGAGCCGATTCAGAGAAGAAAGCCAAGAGGTCAGAACTAAGAGCCTTACCCTTCCTGCTTCAGCTATCCTGCTTCAGCCAAGAGAGCTCTCCGAAAAAGAGGCCTACTTCCTGTGTGTATGTCTTTAAATAGTCTAGATGTTCTGCCTTCTCATTGGTTGTAAACTAAACACGTGACTGCCTTGTCATTGCATGTATGTACCGCCCTCCAGGTCCTTAAAGGCGTGCGCCACCACCGCCACGCACTTGCTATGGCTCTATAACTCTGACCCCCAGGCAACTTTATTTATTAACATACAATTAAAATCACATTTCAGTACAAGTAAAATACCACCACAAGGGATGGTTGATATTAATGATATCCTAAAGGTTTATAAAAAAAAAAAAGATTTTAGAGACCCCTAAAAGGTGCCAACCTTGTAAAATTCATTTACCGTCAGACTATGATAAGCGACAGAGATTCTAACCCCTCCATTTTAGGGAGAAAACTACGGTTACTTCATTCAGGGTCTTACAAGGAGGTAACACAATATTATCACACTACCAGACCTCCTGAGAGTGTAAACTAGAGTTAATGAGAATCACTATGTTCTCTGTAGCAGCAATGTCCTGCTACAAACAGGTTTTTTTTTTTGTGCTCAAACTAAATGGATCTAAGAACCAACTTGAGCCTAAACTTCTAAATTGCTAACTAGGAGCTCACTCCAGCAGCCATAATTTAAATAACAATGCAAGCGCCACAGCCAGAGCCGGTTTAAAAACTAATGGCAACTCCCAGCTCTCCTAAAAAAAAATGTCTTTTTCTCTCTCTTTCCTCTTTCTGGGTTGACTTTTAAGTTCTTGGTAATTTACAAAAATCTTGGCCAAGTACAAAAACTTCAGTTAACTCATCGCAAAAACAGGTCCTGCTTAGGGGACGCCCTGCTACGACCTGTATGGATTCATCAGACCCCTGAAGACGTTTGGGGATTGGAATCCTAAACATCTGCCTTCTTCCCTCTGAACCTAACTATCTGCTATCTGCATCTCAGCTCACTTCTACTCACCTTGCCATTCCCGGTGGCTATCTGGCTCGATACTGACTGGGTGCAGCTGCTACAACAACAAAAAAATCCTCCTTTGTTTTACTGTTTACTGTGCTTATCTCATTTCATGGTACTCCTTAAAGGATTTATTAAATTGTTACTCTCCTTATATACTATATTTTAAATAAGAGTTCCTGTTTCTGTATTAAAATAACTTCAGTACAAACTTAATATTTTTAAGGCTAAACCTGACAGGCATAAAACCTAAGTTCTAAGTTTATAAAGACAACTAACTTATAAATTGTTTAAAATAAATTTACTTTAATTAAAACTAATTAAAAAATAAAACTTGTTGATTGATTGGCTGACCTAAACTGTAAACTGTTAAGGATAAGTTGTACTTAAGCTATAAGCTATTAGAGATAATTATTAGGATACTAATTAAGGGTTAATCATCTTATAAATGATCAAATTCTCTAATGTATGCAAAATCGTATTTATATACATGCTGAGTATGCTAAGTTTCATATAATCAATTCATTACTTAGCCCCCTAGCATTTAAAATGTTTAAGCTTTGGACAAAACTGCCATACTCCTTATTGCCAGAATTTTGTCCAAACTATGCTTTGAGATCATTTAGATTATATCCCCATTTACCAGGCCTAAAAGATAATTTGCCTTGCTATCCAAGTTCATAGAAAAGGTAGCTTGCCAAACAGATTTCAAAATAAACTTTGACTGTTCCTTTGTTTAAAGGAATTCACCACATTGGCTGCTCTCAGTAATCAATCACCTATATCTCCTGATAAATTAAATACAAAAATGCTTTCAGATGTAAAGTTTTTATAGGATATGAAAGATTAAATATAAAGAATGTTTAAGAACATTAAGAAATAGTTTATTATATGTATAATGCAAGTCATTGGGATAGAGAAATTTAACATATAAACATCTAGATATGTTATAAATGATACATAAATCTCAATAAGTAACCTAAAGATATTGAGGATGTATGCCTAAGTTAGATCTATGGATAAGGTTTTTATTGAGGTCTGAGATAGATATATAGGCTTTAAAAATAAACTTATGTATACCTTAATACAAAAGTCTATGGACCTCCTCAGAGGGGACACTGGGGCTAATTATAGGCCGTAGCTCCTCGGCTGTACAAGGTTGCCCTAGGGATGTGGGATTCTGACTTTACTGGAGAGATTAAGATCATTGTACAATTCAGATTCATACAGGGCAGCGCCTAAGGGAGCTGCTGGTGTGGATTCTAGTGATATGGCCTTCTGGGTTCAGAAATTTAAATATTCCAAACAACTAAACACTTAAAATACAGGGAAAGAAGATAATTGGCATGCTAGACATAAGCATGGATGTTTCTTATATTTCAGAAAAAGATTGGCCAAGTACTTAAGACGACTATTACTTCTTCATCTCTTACAGGCCTAGGTCAAGCTAATAATGTAGCCAAAAGGTCAGAAAAATCTAATGCTCCTATCTGGATCAAACAATGGCTTTTAAATGCTGAGAAGATTATAATTGCTACCTGTCTGGTGGAGGAAAAATTTAAATATTGGGCATATAAAGTCCCCTACCAGCCCTTATATCACTCTAATATCTTTTTATTTAGGAAAATCAGGCTTAGAGACTGTTACAGGTCCTTAAAAAATTAAATAAAATTTATTAAAGCCAAGGAAAGTCTCACAGACTGGCTTGCCATCTCCCAGGGCCATCCCCAAAAATAAAAAAAAATAATAATAATCATCATCATAGATATACAAGATTGCTTCTTTACCATACCTCCTCAACCTAAAGAGTCTCAGCATTTCACTTTTAGCTTGCCTACTCACCCTACCATGATGGAGGCCAAAGCTGACATACAGAGCATGAAATGCGAGTTCTGTTTATCCAGGACTCATTCTTTGAACAGAGTTCCTCATTTTATATATACAGATTAACTTTCAGAACTGTCAGTTATAGCTTCCTCACAGTCCCCCAACCTATATGTATGTATACATGTATATGTATATACATATATCTTACAATACATTTATTGTACAGATGATATTATATTTATAAAATACTATAAAATTTGTGAGTCTATAAAGTGACAAATAGCTCTACAGAATATACTGACACCTTTTCATATGTCTGTCCAACAATTATAAATTCTCTCCCTATGGAAGCTTACCCACGAGGCTTATGTCCTTATGATTTATGGTTATGAAATAAAAAATAATACACCATTTCTTTCACTGCTTTTTAATTTTAGGAATGCCTTGAGCTCATATATAGACAACAGCCTTACATATACTTCAAGAGCTCTTAAGAATTGGTGCTTAATTTTTCATATCCCCCATTATAGATATTCCTCATCACCACCAGGCCAAGTCACAAAGTTACACCTAAGCCTCTATGATCTCCCCACTGATATTTAAGAAGATCTTGATGTTTTCATAATGTCAGGAGGAGGATACAAGTCTTTATAGGACATTGACCCACCTTTATGAATCCTGGATTGCCTGGTCACACCGTATATTGGCAGCTGCAGGACAAAGGCACTCTAAAGCTGCCAGACTGAATACAGGCTGTTATTTACCTCTAGATTCTTAAATATTGAGCCTTGAATATAGGTAAATTGATACAATTCCAGATCCTTTTGATGAACTGTTCATCAAAACTTATAGATATATGATTAGAACTAATAATTCTGTTCTAAATGTATTTTATTAATTTTTGTCAAAATATATATGAGACCTGAGAGATATATAAATGTCACATTTCAGATTTCATTCTCTGGCTATCCTGATGTTTTGTTGAGGCTCCAAGGACTCATAATTTTGCTCTGATAAAGTTCACCACTGTTATATTGCTAACATGTCTAAGATTTTGTCTATTAAGAAGGTTCTTATAAGCTTCAGGAGATCACGCCAGCGGTGATGGCACGTGATCAACATTTGCCAATGCCCACAAGCCAAGAAGGACTGGGAGGAATACAACCTGACTACAGTTTATATCTCCCACTTACAAAATTTCTTTTTCTTCTCTGGGGTGGGGTCAGACTGCCCACAATTGCAAAATTTATTGAAGGGAGGAAAACGTAGGATGCCCCAACCCGTGACTGCAGTCACTCTGGCTGTCCTCCTGGGGGCTGGAGCTGCAGGAGCCGGTACTGGCATAGCTTCCCTGGTTTTATCTAATCAACATTATTCAGAGCTTAGAATTTCCATAGATGAGGATATAGCACAGCTTGAGCGAGACATTTCTGCCCTTGAATCTTCCCTTACCTCCCTTTCAGAGGTGGTCCTCCCAAACCGCCGAGGGTTCAACCTCCTCTTTTTACAGCAAGGAGGTCTCTGTGCTGCTCTTTAGGAAGAGTGCTGCTTTTATACTGATCATACAGGAGTAGCAAGGGATAGCATGGCTAAGGTTCAGGAAGGCTTAGAGAAGTGCAAAAAAGAAAGAGATCAAGAGCTAGGCTGGTTCCAAAATTGGTTCTCTGCATCTCCCTGGCTAACCACCCTCCTGCTGTCCCTTCTGGGACCCTTGGTTGGCCTCATTCTTGTCTTGACATTTGGCTCTTGGGCCTTGTCTCGACTAACTCGATTTGTGCGCGGTCAGCTGGCCGAACTTCAGGCAAAACAAATTCAGGTTCATTACCATCACCTCAATCTCCATGATCGTGGTCTTGATGAACCAGATAAAGACTCCATATCAGCACAGACCCCTCTGCCCAGGGGAGGATGCACCTGTGCCTGGGAGCTGGAGCCCACTGCATAGGGGATTGAGGGTGCAGCCAGGACTGCAGAAGGCAGGGAGACTAAAGTGCTCCACCACCCTGGGTGCCTTGGATGACATGCTCTATTGCATGGCGGTTATGCAGACCCTATACTCTTTCCTCCCGAATTCAAACCTGCCCCCTGTAAAAAACTGCATCGTTTCAGCTTCCTTCGGGGCATGTGGGGACGCCTGCATGGACTGACAGTCAATAATGGAACTTATCAGGGATAGAGCCTCTGTCACCCCTCTCCCTTCATGGCAAAAACATTTGGGCCTCCTTTCTTTGTTTTGCTATACGTATAGAAGGGGGAGATGTCAGAGACCAAACATGGACCATGGAAAAGTACTAGCTAAGCCAGAGAACAAGCCCCTACCCTAAACCAAAGATAAAGAACAGGTCAGGCAGGTCAGGTAGCATAGCAACAGAACAATGGGCCCTGACCAGTGACCTTACTGCCTAGCAGCCTCACGACTTGCACGTAGCCCTTCACCTGCACATACTGCACGTCATGCACCCCTTCCCTCCTTCCCTCCCCCTCCCATGCTATATAAGCCTTGCTGAGGAGAATAAAATTTGCAGCTTGATCAGAACACACTGTCTTGCTGTCTTCTCTCGTGTCTCCCCCATCCCTCTCATTCTCTCCCACAGGTGGGTCGCCCCTGTTGACACCCCGCTGGCCGGGGCACCTGAACTTTTTTGTGGTGCCTGCATGATGTATAGAACCATCAGTAAACCCAGCCCTAGTTTTCTTTTCTTCAGTCAACCAATCATAGGGAATGCCCCATGAGAATATAGGTATATGCTCGGCAGCAGAAGGCATTGTAACATGAGTAAAAACCATAGGCATTTGGGCAACTTCTTCATATAGCTTGCTTGTGCCTTCAGGACCTGCTTAGGCCTGATCTCTTATATACTACTATCATTTGATAACATATTGCTGCTGTGCATGTCCTACTTTATAACTTTGTGGTTCCCATAACATCCAGCTCATGATAGGCAGTTCAGGTTGCATGGTAAGGTGGTGGCCCACTGTTCAATGTTCTCCTACTGGCTGGGATTAATGGGATGTGCTTGCATACTTGGCCATATTTAGTTTTGAAAATGATTCTGTGGGCACCAGTGACAGACACTTGAAGTGACTTTAAGAGGTATTGTATTGTCCAAATTCACCAATGCTCCTTTTCTTGTATGTTACTCCATTTTCTTCTTTCCAATTTTGTGTGTGTGTGTGTGTGTGTGTGTGTGTGTGTGTGTGTGTGTGTGTGTGTGTGTAGACTATGTATCACAGGCTTTAAAACTCACACTCATCTTCCTGCCTCTGTGTCCAGATTGCTGGTACTAAAAGAATGTACTACCACACACAGCTTGAAAAATAATTTTTATGGAGCAAGTCTCCTCTTTTTATGGCAGCGAGGAAGGCCAGGGGATGGTGTTAGAACCCCTGATACTGGAGTTACAGATAGTAGTGAGCTTCTATATGTACTGAGGATGGAAGCTGGGTGCTCTGAAAAAATCTTCAGTGCTCTTAACGGCTAAGGTATTTTCCACCCAAGTTTTTTTCCTTTGTCCAAGGCAGCCTAGTCAGGGACAGACACTTGATGCTGATTAAAAAGTGGAATTTACCTCCATTTGAGAGAATTAGCCTTAGGCAGTGATGAGCTCCCTAATTATTTGTCCAATACAACATGGTTAGCTGTAGCTAGAGTTTTCCTGCCTGGTCCACAGTCAGGACTAATCTCTCTCACCTGCCAGTCCCACAGCTGCTCAAACCCGTCCAAGTAAACACAGAGACTTACATTGGTTACAAACTGTATGGCCGTGGCAGGCTTCTTGCTAACTGTTCTTATATCTTAAATTAATCCATTTCCATTAATCTATACCTTGCCACATGGCTCGTGGCTTACCGGTATCTTCCCATGCTGTTTGTCATCGTGGCGGCTGGCAGTGTCTCTCTGACTCAGCCTTCCACTTCCCAGCTTTATTCTAATCCTTGCCCCGCCTATAGTTCCTGCCTAGCCAACGGCCAATCAGTGTTTTATTGATTAATTAGCAACACATTTGCCATACATCCCACAGCACTTCCCCCTTTTTTTTTTCAAAAAGGAAGGTTTTAACCTTAACAAAGTAAAATTACATGTAATTTGGGAATTTGGGTGTAGCTTCTCTTACTACTTCCTGCTGGAAGGGGGCGCTGTATCTTATGGGGAAACAAAGAAAATTTTAGAATTATGGAATAGTCCATGAGGCTGTATCGTCTGAGCCAGATGCCTTCAAACCATTCTGGATGTTGGATCATCTGGGCCATGGTGTCATTGGAGACCTTCAGGGGGTCTTGGCTGGTCAAACCTGATGTATCTTAATCTGGAACAAATCCATAGCCTCTGGCTTTCTGTGGAAACAAAAGCAGAGACTCTTTTCCAAAGCAACATATCCTTATATCCAAATTTTGAAGTCAAGATATCTTTAAAATATACATTTTGGCGTAACTCAACAGCTTTTACAATCAAATGTTTTTCTGCAGTTAAAAGTCCCAAAGACAACACAATCCAGATTCTCTGTGTAATATCCATTTTTACGTGGCTTATTTTTTATACTACCTTTACTGTCTCTTTAATGACTTTATTTTTTAAAACTATGTATTTGTTTCTATAACTCTATATATCACCTTTTTTGTCTCTTTCAAGCCTACGTATATTTTACACACATTGTAAACTATTACATCTGAATCTGTCTTATTGTGAATCTATCGCTTTAAACTGCAGCAGCTGTGGCTGCTGGCTCTGCCCACCTCAGCTTCCCAACATGGCTACGTTTACCACCAGCTCTGGGACCTATCGTGGGTCTATGCTTTTATCCAAGCAGCATGTAGTCCAGAAACCTCTTTTTTTGTTTTGTACCTGCAAAGGCTAAATCCACCACGCAGCTTAATGTGCCACTTGCAGAGGCCTGATTCCCGCCATACTGCAGGTTGAGCACGCACGCCAGGAACCCACCAGCAGCTGAAACCAGCAGCTGCCGCTCATTTGAGAGAGACAATTAGGAACTGTTTTTAGCTCCGTTTTAGAACCTTTTTCTCAGTTTTTAGGTGGAAATTCTTGCCCCCACGTTGGACGCCATTTGTAGCTAGAGTTTTCCTGCCTGGCCCACAGTCAGGGCAAATCTCTTTCACCTGCCAGTCCCACAGCCTCTCAGACCCGACCAAGTAAACACAGAGACTTATGTTGCTTTCAAACTGTATGGCCGTGGCAGGCTTCTTGCTAACTGTTCTTATAGCTTAAATTAATCCATTTCCTTTAATCTATACCTTGCCACATGGATCTTCACATGCTGTTTGTCATGGTGGCAGCTGGCAGTGTCTCTCTGACCCAGCTTTCCACTTCCCAGCTTTATTCTTCTCCTCGCCCCGCCTATACTTCCTGCCTAGCCAACGGCCAATCAGTGTTTTATTGATTAATTAGCAACACATTTGCCATACATCCCACAGCAGTTAGCCCATTATTCATATATATACAACCAACAAAAATGGACACAGCAGGTTGTATTCATGCATTTCAGCATACTCATTCAACCGTACTTAACAAGGAATAAGTTAGAAGAAGTTTAAAGAGGCAAAAGAGGCAGGGCTGGAGAGATGGCTCAGAGGTTAAGAGCACTGACTGGTTGCTCCAGAGGTCCTGAGTTCAATTCCCAGCAACCACATGATGGCTCACAACCATCTGTAATTAGATCTGGTGCCCTCTTCTGTCCTGCAGTCATACATATAGACAGAATACTGTATACGTAATAAATAAATCTTTAAAAAAAAAAAGAGGTAAAAGGGGAAAGTGATGTAATATCTTTTAATTTGTGAAAATAAATTTTAAATAAAAAAGCAAAGCCAGGCAGTGCTGCACACCTTTAATTCCATCACTCAGGAGGCAGAGCCAGGTGAATCTCTATGAGTTCAAGGCCAGCCCGGTCTACAGAGCAAGTCCCAGGACAGGCCTCAAAGCTACACAGAGAAACCCTGTCTCAAAAAAAAAAAAAAAAAAAAAAGCAGAGGTTGGAGTGAGGGGATTTTCAGGTTCAGGACCCTGATTGACTGACATTTGTCTAGGGGTGCTAAGAATGTTTGGAATGTCAGATATTTCCCCTTAAATGCAGGCCCTCCCTGGGTGGGATCAGCTCATGGCTTTTCTTGGATCTGGGTGTTGCCTGCCAGTAAGCCTGCCACAGAGGCTGTATCTGGTCCTCTAAGCCTGTCATGGCAGTTGTGTAATCAAGCTGTTTTTGGCTCCCCCCACAGCCAGAGGCATTTCTTTCCATCATTTTTATAATTTATATATGTTCCTACATGACTCTGAGGTGAGAATGTCCCTAAATGTCTCTGCTTTAACATTGTGATCATGTTCAGAAATGGATTAGTTAACTAAGCATGCTTAGGAATAGGCAGAACTCTACATGAATGTGTCCAGACTCCCTAAGTAAAATCCACATGCTTCTTTTGTTTAGGAAAAGCATTGTTTGGAAATAACTCCCATGCTCTCCTTGCCTCCTGCAGGTTTTTTCATTTCTTCTGCCTTGCTGTTGTGATGGCTATTCTTAGTAGTCAAACTGATTAACTTTGTAATTAACTAAAACCCAAAAAGTTTGGCACAACTGTGAGGGATTTTTCTTAAAGGTTTTGAAATTAAAGACACATCTTTAATCTGAATTATTTGAGATGATGAGATACACTTTTAGCAGCTTGTTGGCAGTGCATAACTTTAACCCCAGCACTCAGGAGGCAGAGGCAGTCAGATTTTTTGAGTTTGAGGTCAGGTTGGTCTACAGAATGAGTTCCAGGGCTACACAGGTAAACTCTGTCTCGAAAAAACTAAAACCAAATGAACAAACAAAAAGAACACAATTAAACAAAGAATAAGATCCACTTTTGATCTGGATCACACCTTCTGGTAGCAGTGGACATATATAAAGGATATTGAAGATGGGAGCTCTCTATTTTTGCCTGCTTGCCCTAGTTCTGGCTACCAAATTCATTCCTGTGCTTGCATTAGAGACTTCTTTGGAATTTTGATGTATAATGAAGACCAGGTGAGACATCCAGCCTCATGGACTGAACAACTACTATCTTCTTCAAATTTCCATTGGTAGGCAGCCATTGTTGGACTATCTGGACCACAGCTTATGAGACATTCTAATAAATCTACTTTCTACATACATGGAGAGAGAATCTTGAATAAGGCAGCTATGTTTGTTTGTTTGTTTGTTTTTCACCTGCCCATGGAAGATGTGCTGGCTAACAATAGTGCTCATAAAGAAATTCTTTCTAGCTCCATTATTCTCCAAGTACTCAACTTTCCATGAAGACTACTCTTTTTATTATTAGTCATTTGCCAAAAGTTTCCTCTGAATTTCAGGAATAAAACTCCTAAAGCAAAGGAGCCATCATCCAACCTTCTGATGGGAGAAAGACCTATTATCTTGTTTGAGATCTGGTTCTTGCTTTTCTTTCCTGGTTGTCTGAAGTCCTTGTGACAACCAGGTAAAAAGTACTTTCAGTTACCTGACCTCAGCATGAAACCACAGAACAAACATATCCTTTTGTGTCATTAAATCTCTCTTTAATTGTTAATATTCTTGGTACTCTTCCACCTGTGGGACAGGGAATCACTCCACCCACATAGTATAATGGGCTGTGCAAGCTAGCCACATTGTGTTCAGGAGGAAGAAGGGGAAGTGCCTATGGAGTGCAGGAAGATAGCAAGGTCTGCTATTAGAGCCAGGGGGAAGTGCTATTGAAATGCATGTCTTTGCAGATCTAGAAAAGGTCTTTGTCTGTGGTGGAAGGTATGGCCAAGAACCACTGTGCTGTGTCTCTAAGCACACTGTAACCCTATAGGAGGTGCTCATGTCACTCAGGCTTTACTAGCCAATCAGGCCCTCCAGGTGACCTGCCAGTCAGAAGTGGTGTGGGGCTCTTCTGGGTGCCAAGCTTCAGACTTGGTTTTGAAGAGGTGCTGGTGCCAGTGGTTTTGTGTGGATGTTGCAATTGCTGCTGCAGGGAGCTGAGTGGAGAACTTGGATGAGCAGGAAAACCACGACATGGTAAGGAGCTGCTGTCCCCAGATGGGGAGGAGCAGATGGGGAGGTGCAGGAGCCAGTGTGGTGGGTCCTCCCCAAGTCTGAGTGGGAACCTGCAGCCAGATTCTCTGTCCTGTGAAGTCCCATGTGGTCTTTGCAACTCCTTGGACAATGGCAGGCCTCTGAATTACTTTACTCTGTGGGCTGAATCTGCTCAGAACATTGGGAGCAGGGAGCTGTGTATAGGAACATATTTCTAGTCAACTTCAACATGCTTCTGATGTGTCCATGGAAAGCAGGTTGCCAAACTCAGAGAGGCCTAGTTTCTCCAGATTCTTCTAAATGTTCAGCACTTTGCATTTAACCTTTACATGTAAGATCCATTTGTAGAAGGTAGGGGGGAAGAACAAGGGAATCTGTGGCTGATATGTAGAACTGAATTGTATTATAAAATAAAATAAAATTAAATTAAAAAAATTGTCAAAATTAAAAAAAAGATCCATTTGTAGTTAATTTTATAGAGGTTGTAAAAGGCATCTCATGTGTTGGGTAACACCCCACTACTAAGTTGTGATGTAGAAGAGTAGAATTGATGATATATAGGATTTACTAATGTTTAGGAGGTAGTAAGTCTCACAAAGTAAAATTTAACTGAGGGAGGACTGCCCCTAGAACACCCAAAAGATAAGTATATGCTAACCAGGCCTATTAGAGATTAGGATGGTAGGATATGCATTTGTTCACTGGATTGTCCAGACATTTGGCCCCAAACCATTACAAAGAAGCCACCTCTGCCGGGTGGTGGTGGCACTCACCTTTAATCCTAGCACTCGGGAGGCAGAGGCAGGCGGATCTCTGTGAGTTTGAGGCCAGCCTGGGCTACAGAGCGAGTTCCAGGACAGGCTCCAAAGCTACACAGAGAAACCCTGTCTCTAAAAACCAAAAAAAAAAAAAAAAAAAAAAAGAAGCTACCCCTGATTTACAAACAGCCACTAGGTCCATCTCCATATCAAAGAACAGGCCTATAAAAAGCTGCTCAAGGGGGCATTACAGGGTCACAACCAATCTTAAGGAGTGGTGTGCCATAAAGTTACAGTTTTCTTCTTGAGAAAAGCATAGTTCTGCTAGATGGGCAATATGACACCAGGTGACAACTATTTTAAAAGTAAAATACAGTTAAGGACTTGCTTGATCAAGCAAGGCTTCCATTTAGGCCCCCAGGCAAAGAGGAGGAACATTCTTGGGAGAACTAGTAAAAGCCTGGGGCCTAGGCCTTGGGATTTTCCCTAAGGGCCTGATGTATTGACAATAACAGAGCTCCTTCTCTAAAACCAGTAATATGCTTGGGAGGGCTGGTAATGGTCTGTGGCCAGGGCCTTTGTGAAGAGGTTGCTTCAAATTCTGAGAATCCAGCTCTTCTTACCATATGGAGCTGTGGTTATCAGTCCCAAGCCCACTGTGGGCTAGCAATGTTGAGATTCCCTGTGTTCCCTTTGTGTAGCATTATTTGATTAGCCTCCTCCTGAGTTTGTCCCATTGTATCATACTTCTTGCTGACTTCATAAAAGTTTCCCATTTACTTCCATTGCCCTTCCCCCTCCTCCTGGAGGTAGTTATTCTTTTTAAGAAGCTTACATGGCATGGGATATAGCTTGTGCAAGACATTCCCACCCCAGCTTTTATCTTTTCTATCTTCTACTTGTCCTATGTTTTTCATCCCCCAAGACCTTCACCTTAGGACCCTGTCACTGCTGTTTCAGGTCCTTGGTATGCTTAAGAAATTAATCTGGGAATATCTTTGTTGTGTAACTCTCCCATCTGCCTAAGTGTCCTGACTGGCAAGTTGCATGTCTCTAATTAAATTGTTCAAAGGGTAACCTGGAGCATGAACCTAGAAGACACTTAAGGATGACAGCATATGTGAAATGCAAAAACTGTCTAAGCTGGCTCCTCTTTGAGCATTAGCCAGAGATGGATGTATACCATCATTAAAGAGATTTTTCTTTATTAATCTCTTAAGTGTGTGAAGTGATTTCTCAATGGGAAGGCATGTTAATTCTAAAATAGCTGCATTTCCATCCTGTCAGGAAAAGTGTTTTTGAGACAAGCTCTCTTATTTTGACTCAGGTGGCCTTGATTTCAGTCTGTTGCTCTCCAGGACCTTGCTGTCCTCTATATTGCACCTTCAAAAATTCTTAAATTAAATGACTGTACCATGTCAGAGTTTTAAAATTATCCATTTGAGTCATGTAATTGACTATCCAATTTGTCAGAGGAAAAAAAATTTGCATGTGGAGTATTGCTTCTTTCTTCATACTAAAATAGGAGGAATGGTTTATTGTGTACATTTGCAGAGAGAACTCTAGGTCATGGGGCTTCTGTCTTTGGAAGAAATATCAGTAGCTGTAGGGTCAGAACAACAGTTTAAGGGTCACTCTGAGTTAATTTTGTGAAAGTTGTAAAGTTTGTGTTTATTTAATTTCTATACACATAGAATCATCGATAGCTGAGTAACGTTGGTCAAGATCACACTTTTCCTTGGCTAAGTTTCCTTTGGTCTTTTGATTAAAAGTTGACTATATTTTTCTGCCTTTGTCTTGGCTTTTTTTCTCCCTCCCCTTTATTCTTTCATAAATATTGCACAAATTCTTGATTGTTGTATTTTTGTGGTAAGTATAGAAGTTACATTATGTTAATCTGTGTATAATTTTTCCATAATTCCATAGAACCTTTTGAGTGTTTCCACTGTGAAAGCAGATTTGTAGTCATATTTCCTGCTATAAATTGTTGGGCATTGTCATTGGATTGTATTCATTTAATGGTGCAAATTTACCATACACAATATCTTAATTTTGAGGCATCATGTTCCCAAGGATCACTTCTTTACTTTTTTATTCATTTAGGTTTTATTGTTCTTGTTGCTATTAATCTGTGAAAGACTTTTGGTTTACTGGATAAAAGGTATTATGGGTCTTGGCACGTAGCTCAGCAAATATTCATTTTGGGGATGACCTGAGTTCAGATACCTACACTCAAGTTGGGAGGCTCATAACTCTCTACTATTCCAGATCCAGGGGATCTGACACCCTCTTTTTTTGTATGTCACCTGTATGCATATAGAAGAAATTCTCTCTTATGCACAAACATATGCAAAAAATAGCAATAAACCTGTTTTCAAAAGTGCTTGTGACTTATAAAGCAATTAGAGGAAAACAAGTTACTTTAGGTGTACACTGACTATTTAAAAATCTATTATCTTGCATTTTGTTTTAAAAAGTTTTCATTTCCTCACTCTGATGTAGACTTACAGGCAATGATCAATCATAGGAAACAAAATAGTATCTAAGTGTTCCTAACAGACATCCTTTTCTTTATCATGAGAATCTTTTTTAGTAGTCAAAACTATTTTCTACAAAGTTAAAACATCAGAAGGCTTCAAGTAAATCACTCCATTTTTGGTGGAACAGCCCTCCTCACCCAACCCATTTTCTTTTATTGGTAAAGGAGAGAACCAGAGTATACAGGATGAGTGCTAGTCAGTGGTTTCTTGGAGTTTGATATTGATTAGAATCTTGTAGTTCTTGTTTGAGGGACCATAATATATATTTGTCTGTCTGTCTTTGTGTCTTGTTTTGTCAGTGGTACCATCTATGTTGTTGATTTTACTAATTGTAATCTAATTATATTGTTTATTTTCTGGAAAATGATGGATCTTCACCAATTTTGTCTTCAGAAAATTTCTCATGTTATGAGCTCCTTGAGTTTTTGTTTGTTTGGGAAGTCTCAGTGGAGAGACAGTTTTAGTTTTCTCTTCTTGATCTTAGATGCTTCACATTTCCTGGCATATCTGTGTTTTCTAGTTGGTGCTATCTTCATGTTTGTATTTTTACTGCTTAAGTGATTGATATGATTAATTCATTGGCTTTGGATCTTTAAAACCTTCTCATATATTATTGTCTATTTTTTCCTGATTAGCCCCAGCTGTCAGCATAATATAGCCTAGAGTCATCTGAGGAAACATCAATTGAAGGTGTGCCTAGATCAGAATATCTGGTTACTATGTCTGAAATTGTGTTGATTTTGATTGATGTGGGAAGGCTTTTCTCCTGAGTTGGCAATATCCCTGAGCAAGTGGGCCTGGGCTGGATAAGAGAGCTAGCTGAGCACAAGACAATAACAAAGCAAGAGAAAAAGCCAGGAAACAATGGTTCCATGTGTTTTGTCCTCAGTTATTAGCTTGAGACTCTATCCTAATGTCCCACAGGGAGGAACTGTGACCTAGGGGTATCAACCAAAGAAACTGGTTCACTACCTGAGTTGCTTTTGGTTAGATAATTTAATCACAGCAACAGAGAAGAAAGTTGGAACAAAAAAAAGGTACCTCTAAAGTGATTTTGCTACTGCAAAGGACCTAGGAATGTTGACTTTTGGAAGAATGGTGAAACTATCAGGACTTTAGATGGCAAAAGCCATAGAAAGTTGGACACAGGGGCTGGAGAGATGGCTCAGAGGTTAAGAGCACTGACTGTTCTTCCAGAGGTCCTGAGTTCAATTCCCAGCAACCACATGGTGGCTCACAACCACCTTTAATGAGATCTGGTGCCCTCTTCTGTCCTGCAGTCATACATGCTGTATACATAATAAATAAATAAATCTTTAAAAAAAAAGTTGGACACAGACCTGAAAGATGAGAATGTTGAGAATAATAGCAGACAGTGGAGGTCAAGATCATAGGATTTTAGTGAGCAAAAGGCTCTGCAGGAACCATAGGGTTGGCCTGGCCTACCCACACTGAGAGACATGTGTCCATCATAAGCTTTTCATGTTAAAGTTCATGGCTCCTGGGGCACAATGTGACTTTCAGTTCCTGAGAGACTGATGCACTCCCTTAGGCAGTGAAGCATTAAGGTGCTCTGCATTTCTCTGTTTAATTCCTTAGTAATCAAGGAGTATGGAAGCTTAATAGAACAATTGGTCTTGACATTAATCTTGTATACCCCATATAGCTTGCAAACTTCATTGTACCCTGGTAACTACAACTGTATTGATCCTGGAAACTGCCATTGTCTTCTGTGTCTAATAAAGATATAAAAAGTCTGATTGCTGTCAATGAAACAGTCACTGTCTCCTCTTGCTGTAGCCCCTCCAGCCCAAGCCTGGCTTCATTCCTTGTGGCCCTATCAGGTGATTATGGCCTGGTAAGTAAGCAGAGGTGCTTAGAAGACTTCATGAAAAATTTAGCTAGAGTTCATTTATGTGATATTTAGGCCCCACATCTTTCTCATTCTCTCCATGTCCCAAGAAAGTAAGTAAGGCAGAATTAAAAAGTATTGGGCTGATTTCTTAGACAACATATTGCTCCTGTTAGATGGTTATTACTGTTGACTCATTCAGGTCTACAGTGAAAAAGAAACAAGTAGAAAGAAATGAAAAGTTTCTGTTTTGTTGAGAAAAACAATACTAGTTTGTAACATGAATTGCTAAAATGGTCTTATTAATAAAAAACCCAGAACCAGATATTGGGGTGAAAGCTAAAAGATCAGAGGAATAGAAGAAGCCAGCTATGAGACATCTGCCATGGGAGCTGCACATGGGGAATGAAAGTAGCAGAAGAGTGAGATATATGAGAAGTTATAGGATTTTGTGTGATATTTTGATCATATTTAATAATAAAGCTTGTTTGGAGTCAGAGAACAGAGCTATCCATTAGCTAACCAAAAATACCATAGGTTTGAAGGACTATGGACAAATAGGAGACAAGAAGTAGTAAGGTGTGGCCGAGAGAGGATCTTGTCCCTTTTTGGATGCAGGAATGGAAGAGGTAGGAGTCACTAGTGGCTACTCCTCTGCTTCTCTGATCATTCAGGTTCTTATCCCAATATCTGACTCCTAATTTTTTATTAATAAAGATTAATTAGATTAGTGCTTCATCTGGTACCTTAAAAGATACACTTAATAAATAGAAAGGGGTAATTAAGACCCCCAAAGATAGATTACACAATGGTTTATTAACTTTAAATATTTTAAATGCTAATGAAAAAGAAATGACAGCTACAGAAACATTAGATAATTTAAAAAAAATGCTAAATTAAATCAACCTATATACTTGAAAGATATGTTAATCTCAGAATAAAAACCAGGACATGTGTTATGTTATGGAAGAGGTTTCTGCTGTTCTCTACAGACATATAAGACAAATGATCTTTTTACAGTCCCAGTTCAATTAAAAAATTGAACTTAAAAGCTGGCTTAAGAGTTGGAATGTGGTTCTCCCCTTCTCTAAACTCAAACAGGCTTTTTAAAAGAAAAATCCAAAATCTCTGTCTCATGTTAAAAAAGCCACCTGATATAGAACAGAAGAAAAACCAAAATTAATAGACTATTCTATTGCCACCAATCTCATAATACTTTGGTTTTATTTTAACTCTTTAAAACTTTTCTTAAGATATATATTATCTCAAAATTTATAAAATTAATATATATTAAATTTTCTGTTGTGATAATAATGGTCATATAGAGTACTAATTAGTTCAAAAAAAGAATTCTTCTAGCTTCCTTTTCATGCTTTTAGGTTTAAGTCTCTATCAGGTAACTAAAAATTAAGTTTTTGTACTCTGAATGTACATAATAAATTATTTTCCTTAAACTTCTTCAAGATTTACTACATATAGCATTTAAAATCCTTAAGTTTTCTACTGTAAACTGTTATCATTCTTAACAGTGACCTTTAAAGTCTCTAAAAGGAGGATGGGGCCCCATAATAATAATTCTACCTAGATTGTGGTAATGCCATAAACTGACAACCACCACCCAAAGATCAGCTTTGGACTACAAACTATTTGGACATTATGAAGATGATTAGCTAAGACGGTCCAGCCTTATACACTACTCTAGCCAGAACTTGAGATAAGCCCTATGCTTTCCCATTACACAAAGACTAGACAACAAATAATACAGCTAGCTCTCCCATAACTTGATAATTATCTCAATTTTTTTCAGGGTCCCCTAAATCTGCTGTCAATCACAGACAACAAAAAACAATTTAAAAAGCACAATGCCCATATTCCCCAGAAGTGGGGTGGGTGGTTTTTGGTCATTCAGTAGGTTATGATATTTGTCATCATTTAGGGGAGTTGATTACAAGTTGTTATTGGTAATGTTAAAAAAAAAAAACCCAACCTAAACAAAGGTTATTAGATTCAGGTATATTGTTCTGAAAAGAAAAAGGAGAGATACAGAAAGGATAAAAGGGTAGAAAATATTAAATCTACTTTTAAACAAAAAACGAGTAGTATTAAATATTTTATATTGTTATGGATTTTTGTATATACATATACATACATACTATAGTTGAGCAAGTGTCCTTGTGGTATGATTGAGCATCCCTGGGTATATGTCCAAGAGTGGTATCCTTGGGTCTTTAGGTAGATTGATTTCCAATTTTCTGGGAAACTGCCATATTGATTTCTGAAGTGGTTGTACAAGTTTGTACTCCCACCAACAGTGGAGTGTTCCCCTTGCTCCACATCCTCTCCAACATAAGCTGTTATCAGTGTTTCTGATCTTAGCCATTCTGACAGGTGTAACATGGTATCTCAGAGTTCTTTTGATTTGCATTTCCCTGATGACTAAGGATGTTGAGCAATTCCTTAAATGTCTTTCGGCCATTTGAGAGTCTTCTGTTAAGAATTCTCTGTTTAGTTCTGTAGCCCATTTTTTTTTTTTTATTGGATTGTTTGGTATTTTGCTGTCTAGTTTCTTGAATGCTTTATATGTTTTGGAGATCAGTTTTCTTTTAGATGGGGGGGTTGGTGAAGCTATTTTTCCATTCTTTAAGCTGTCATTTTGTCTTATTTACTGTGTCCTTTGCCTTACAGAAGCTTCTCAGTTCCAGGAGATCCCATTTATTAATTGTTGTTCTCAGTGTCTGTGCTACTGGTGTTATATTTAGGAAGTGGTCTCCTGTGCCAATGCAGTCTAGACTACTTCTGGCTTTTTTTTTTTTTTGTTTTGTTTTTTTGTTTTTCAAGACAAGATTTCTCTGTGTAGTTTTGGTGCCTGTCCTGGATCTCGCTCTGTAGTCCAGGCTGTCCTTGAATTCATAGAGATCAGCCTGTCTTTACCTCCCGAATGCTGGGATTAAAGTTGTGCACCACACCCGCCTGGCCAAGGCTACTTTCTACTTTCTTCTCTATCAGGTTTACTGTTGAGGTTTTTGATCCATTTTGATTTGAGTTTTGTGCATGGCAATAGATATGGATCTATTTACAATCTTCTACATGCTGGCATCCAGTTATGCCAGCACCATTTGTTGAAGATGCTTTCTTTTTTATCATTGTACAGTTTTGGCTTCTTTGTCAAAAATCAGGTGTTCATAGGTGTGTGGGTTAATGTCAGGATCTTTGATTTGATTCTGTTGGTCCACATGTCAGTTTTTATGCCAGTACCGGGCTATTTTTATTGCTATAGTAGAGTTTGAAGTCAGGCATGGTGATGCCTCCAGAGGTTGCTTTATTGTAAAGGATTGTTTTAGCTATCCTAGGTTTTTTGTTTTTCTATATGAAGTTGAGTATTGTTCTTTCAAGGTCTGTAAACAATTTTGTTGGTGATTGCATTGACTCTGTAGACTGCTTTTGGTAAGGCTGTCATTTTTATTATGTTGGTTCTACCTATCCATGAGCATGGGAGATCTTTCCATTTTCTGAGATCTTCAATTTCTTTCTTCAGAGACTTAAATTTCTTGTCATACAGGTCTTTCATTTGTTTGGTTAGAGTTACCCCAAGGCATTTTCTATTATTTGTGGCTATTATAAAGGGTGATGTTTCTCAGATTTCTTTCTCAGCCCATTTATCATTTGTATATAGGAGGGCTACTAATTTTTTTGAGTTAATCTTGTATCCTGGCACATTACTGAAGGATTTTATCAGCTGTAGGAGTTTCCTGGTAGAATTTTTGGGGTCAATTATGTATACTATCATGTCATCTACAAATAGTGAAAGTTTGACTTCTTCCTTTCTAATTTGTATCCCCTTGATTTCTTTTTGTTGTTTTATTGCTCTAGCTAGGACTTCAAGTACTATATTGAATAAATATGAGGAGAGTGGACAGCCTTGTCTTGTTCCTGATTTTAGTGGAATACTTTGAGTTTCTTTCCATTTAATTTGATGTTGGCTGTTGGCTTGCTGTAAATTGCCTTTATTATGTTTAGGTATATTCCTTGTATTCCTGATTTCTTCAAGACCTTTGCCATGAAGCAGTGTTGGATTTTGTCAAAGGCTTTTTCAGCATCTAATGAGATCATCATTTTTTTTCTTTCATTTTTTTTATAGAATGGATTACATTGTCAGATTTTTGTATGTTGAATCATCCCTACATCTCTGGGATGAAGCTTACTTTTTTATGCGTTCTTGGATTCAGTTTGTCAGTGTTTTATTGAGTATTTTTGCATCAATATTCAAGAGGGAGATTGGTCTGTAATTCTCTTTCTTTGTTGCATCTTTGTGTGGTTTGGGTATCAGGGTAACTGTAGCCTCATAGAAAGATGTTTGGCAATTTTTCTTCTGTTTCTATTGTGTAGAACAATTTGAGAAGCATTGGTATTAGCTCTTTGGAAATCTGGTAGAATTCTGCACTGAAACCATCTGGCCCTGGGCTTTTTTTGGTTGGAAAACTTTTAATGATTGCTTCTATTTCCATGGGAGTAATAGGTCTATTTAAATTGTTTATCTGGTCTTGATTTAATTTGGTATGTGGTATCTATCCAGAAAATTGTTCATTTCTTTTAGATTTTCCAATTTTGTGGAGTACAGGTTTTTGAAGTATGATCTGATGATTCTCTGGATTTTTTTGCTGTCTGTTGTTATGTCTCCCTTTTTAGTTCTGATTTTGTTAATTTTGATATTCTCTCTCTTTTTTGTTAGTTTCAGTGAGTGCTATTCTATCTTGTTGATTTTCTCAAAAAACCAACTCTTTGCTTCATTGACTCTTTGCACTATTCTCTTTGTTTCTATTTTATTGATTTCAGCCCTCAATTTTGACTATTTCCTGGCATCTGCTACCCCTGGGTAAGTTTGCTTCTTTTTGTTCTAGAGCTTTCAGGTGTACTGTTAAATCACTAGTGTGAGGTTCCTCCAACTTCTTTATGTATGCATTTAGATCTATGAACTTTCCTCTTAGTACTGTTTTCATAGTGTCCCATAAGTTTGGGTATGTTGTACATTCATTTTCATTGAATTCTAGGAAGTCTTTATTTTCTTTCTTTATTTCTTTCTTGATCCAGTGATGATTCAGTTGAGAATTATTCTGTTTCTATGAGTTTTTAGGCTTTCTATAATTTGTGTTGTTGTTGAATTCTAACTTTAAGCCATGGTTGTCTGATAAAATATAGGAGGTTATTCCAATTTTTTTGTATCTGTTGAGATTTGCTTTGTGACCAAGTATATGGTCAGTTGTAGAGAAGGTTCCATGGGGTGCTGAGAAGAAGGTATATTATTTTGTGTTTGGGTGGAGTGTTCTGTAGATGTCTATTAAGTCCATTTGAGTCATAACATCTGTTAGATCTCTTATTTCTCTGTTAAGTTTCTGTCTGGCAGACCTGTCCAATGGTGAGAGTGGGGTGTTGAAGTCTCCCACTATTAGTGTGTGTGGTTTGATGTACGATTTAAGCTTTAGTAATGTTTCTTTTACATACGTGGGTGCCCTTGTATTGGGGGCATAAATGTTCAGAATTTGAGACTTCATCTTGATGGATTTTTTTCCTATGATGAATATGCAATTTCCTACTTGATCTCTTTTGATTAATTTTAATTTGAAGTCTGTTTTTTTAGATATTAGGATAGCTACATTCGCTTGCTTCTTAAGTCCAATTGATTGGAAAGACTTTTCCCAACCGTTTACTCTGAGGTAGTGTCTGTGCTTGAAGTTGAGGTGTATTTCTTGTATGCAGCAGAAGGATGGCTCCTGTTTTCATATCCATTCTGTTACCTTGTGTCTTTTTATAGGCAAATTGAGTCCAATGATATTGGGGATATTAATGACCATTGATTGTTAATTTCTGTTATTTTTTGGTGGTAGTGTGTGTGTGTGTGTGTGTGTGTGTGTGTGTGTGTGTGTTTCCTTCCTTTGAGATTTGTTGGTGTGGGATAAACTATTGCCTGTGTTTTCATGGGTGTATCTAATTACTTAGGTCGGATTTTTCTTCTAGTGCTTTCTGTAGTGCTAGATTTGTAGATAGGTATTGTTTAAATCTTGTTTTGTCATGGAATATCTTGTTTACTCTATCTATGGTGATTGAGACTTTTGCTGGGTATAATGGCCTGGGCTGGTATCTATGGCCTGCTAGTTTTTGCATAATATCTGTTCAGGACCTTCTGGCTTTCAGAGTCTCCATTGAGAAGTCTAGTGTTATTTTGATGGGTCTGCCTTTATATGTTACTTAGCTATTTTCCTTTGTAGCTTTTAATATTTTTTCTTTATTCTGTATGTTTAGTGGTTTGATTATTGTGTGGTGAGGGGACTTTTTTTGGATCCAGTCTATTTGGTGTTTTCTAAGCTTCTTGTATCTTCATAGGCATTTCCTTCTTTAGGTTGGGAAAGTTTTCTTCTATGATTCAGTTGAATATATTCTCTGTGCCTTTGAGCTAGTATTTGTCTCCTTCTATCCCTATTATTCTTAGGTTTGGTCTTTTCATGGTGTCCCAGATTTTCTGGACATTTTGTGTTATGATTTTGTTGGCATTAATGTTTACTTTGATCGACGAATGTATTTCCTCTATCATATCTTAAATGCCAAAGATTCTCTCTTTCATCTCTTGCATTTTATTGGTTATGCTTGCATCTGTAGTTCCTGTTCATTTACTCAGATTTTCCATTTTCAGCATTCCTTCACTTTGTGTCTTCATTATTACCTCTATTCCAATTTTCAAGTCTTGAACTGTTTTCTTCACCTGTTTGATTGCTTTTTATTTGTTTTCTTGGCTTTCTTTAAGGGATTTATTGATTTCTTCCAATTTTTTAAATTTTTCTTTTCCTTTATTTCTTTAAGGGAATTTTTCATTTCTTCAAATGCCTCTATCATCTTCATCAAGTCATTTTAAGGTAATTTTCTTCTGTTTCTTCTATGTTGGGATGTCCAGGTCTTGCTGTAGTAGGTTCTGGAGGTGACATATTACTCTTTATGTTGTTGAATGTATTCTTGCATTGGCACCTACTCATCTCTTCCTCCAATTTGTGCAAACAGTGCAGTGTTTGTGTCTCAGGAAGCTGCTAGTATCTTGGGAGGATGGGTGGTTTTGGGGGACATAGTGGGACTTGTAGATTGCAGGGTCTAATGGGGGGTGGTGGTAGTCAGGTCTGTTCACAGGAGTCTTGCCTACTGGCCTGCAACTGGGGCTGCAGTGGGTGGGGGTATGGGGGCATAGGTTGTGCCCTTGGTCCTAAAGCCTAGATGCTGGGGTGAAAGTCTAGGAGAACAGCAACTCACCTCTTGGTCCAATCAGAGCTGGCAGAGTCTGTGTCCAAACATGGTGTCTTAATTAGAGTTTCTGTTGTGATGAAACACCATGACCAAAAAAGCAAGATGGGGAGAAAAGTGTTTATTTGGTTTACACTTCCATATTGCTGTTAACTATTAAAGGATGTCAGGACAGGAACTCAACCAGGGCAGAATCCTAGAGGCAGGAGCTGATGCAAATGTAATGGAGGAGTGTTGCTTACTGGCTTACTTCACATGGCTTGCTCAGCTTCCCTTATAAAACCCAGGACCACCAGCCCACCAATGGCACCACTCTCTCAATAGACTGTGCCCTCCCCCACTGATTAATAATTGAGAAAATGTCTCACTGCTGGATCTCATGGAAGCATTTCCTCTCCTAGGGCTCCCTGCTCTCTGATGTCTCTAGCTTGGTGTCAAGTAGACATACAAAACCAGCCCATTACAAAGTACAAGTTCCAACAAGATTAGGCAGAAACCATCAATCATATCAAGGCTGGATAAGGTAACCCAATGTAACCATGATTGCTGTTTCAGTATCTGTGAGCCCCTTGCAGTCCTGCTTAGTTGATTCTGTGGACTGTGTTCTCTGGTGTCCTTCTTTTAGTTAAGGAGATTTTTGACTATGAATTGTTTTGAAAATATTTTCTGGACTCTGGAGTTGAGATTTTTCTCCTTATATTCCTATTATTTTTAGATTTGGTCTTTTCATAGTGTTCCAGATTTCCTGAATGTTATGTTTCAGGAAATTTTTAGATTTAACATTTTCTTTGATCAATATATCCATTTCTTCTATCATACCTTCAAAGCCTGAAATTTTCTGTTCCATGTCTTGAATTTTTTTGGTGAAGCTTGTCTCTATAGTTCCTTTTTGATTACCTAGATTTTCATTTCCAGAATTCCCTCAGTTTGCATTTTTTAATTGCTTCTATTTCTATTTTTAGGTCTTGAACATGTTCATTCAGTCCTGCCAACTCTTTGTTTGTTTGTTTCTGGCTTTGTTTAATGGATTCATTAATTTTCTCCAATATTTCATTTTTCCTTTCCCGGTTTTCTTTAAGTGATTCATTCACTTCCTCTTTAAGGACTTCTATAATCTTTATAAAGTTGGTCTTAACTTAATTGTACTTCCAGGAAGACCACTTCCTGAATATAACACCAGTAGCACAGAGACTGAGAGTGACAATTAATAAATGGGACCTCCTGAAACTGAGAAGCTTTTGTAGAGCAAAGGACATGGTCAATAAGACCAAACGACAGCCTACAGAATGGGAAAAGATCTTCACCAACCCCACATCTGACAGAGGGCTGATCTCCAAAATATATAAAGAGCTCAAAAAGCTAGACATCAAAATACCAAAATTCAATTAAAAAATGGGCTACAGAGGTTAATAGAGAATTTTCAATAGAAGAATCTCAAATGGCTGAAAGACATTTAAAAAATTGCTCAACATCCTTAGTCATCAGGGAAATGCAAATCAAAACAACTCTGAGATACCATATTACACCTGTCAGAATGGCTAAGATCAAAAACACTGAAGACAGCTTATGTTGGAGAGGAAGTGGAGCAAGGGGAACACTCCTCCACTGTTGGTGGGAATGCAAACTTGTACAGCCACCTTGGAAATCAGTATGGCAGTTTCTCAGAAAATTGGGAATAATTCTTCCTTAAGACCCAGTTATACCACTCTTGGGCATATACCCAAGGAATGCTCAATCTTACCACAAGGACACATGCTCAACTATATTCATATCAGCATTATTCATAATAGCAAGAACCTGGAAACAACCTAGATGCCCCTCAACTGAAGAATAGATAAAGAAAATGTGGCACATATACACAATGGAGTACTACTCAACGGTAAAAAAACAATGATATCATGAAATTTGCAGGCAAATGGATAGATCTAGAAAATGTCATCTTGAGTGAGGTAACCCAGACTCAGAAGGACAAACATAGTATGTACACATTCATAAGTGGATACTAAGGGGCTGGAGAGATGGCTCAGTGGTTAAGAGCACTGACTACTATTCCAGAGGTCATGAGTTTAATTCCCAGAAACCACATGGTGGCTCACAACCATCTATAATGAGATCTGGTGCCATCTTCTGACCTGCAAGAACACATGCAGACAGAATATTGTATACATAATAAATAAATAAACCTTTGGGAAAAAAAGTTAAAAAAAATAAATGGATACTAAATGGGAGGGAAGAGATGGCCAGACTGCAACTCACAACTCCAGGGAGGCTAGCTAACAGGAAAAAAACCCTAAAAGGGACACATGGATGACCCTGTGAAGGAGAAGTGGATGAGATCTACATGAGTGGACTGGATGTGGTGGGTGGCAGAAGGCGAGGAGTGGGGGATGAGAACACAGGGAAATGGGAGGGTCAAGCTGGAACAGGGACAGAGTGGGAGGGCAGGGAGGAAGATACCATGATAGATGAGGACATCATGGGAATAGGAAGAGGCAGGGTGCTGGGTAGGTTCTCAGGAATCCACAAGGTTGACCCCACCTTTGTCTGCTGGCAGTGGTCCAGAGGGTGCCTGGACTGGCCTATTCTGGTGACCAGTCTAGCAAATAACCTAGCTGTCATCATAGAGCCTTTGTCTATGACAGATGGAGGCAGATACAGAGATCCACAGCCAGGCACCAGGCTGAGTTCCAGGAATCCAATTGATGAGAGAGAAGAGAGATACTGCAGGTGAGGGACATCGAGATCATGATGGGAAGATGTGTAGAGATGACAGATCACACTAGTGGAAACTCACGAACTGTGGACTGGTAGCTATGGAGCCCCCATGGGACTGAACTAGGACCTCTGGACATGGAAGATGGTTGTTTGGCTTGAACTGTTTGGGGGGCACTCAGGCAGGGGGATTGGGATCTGTCCCTGGTGCATGGGCAGGCTTCTGGGAATCCGGTGCCTGTGGTGTGACACCTTGCACAGCCTTGGTGCAGTGGGAAGGGGCTTTTACCTGCCTAGGCTCAGTGTGCTGGGCTCTGCTGACTCCTCATGGGAGACCTCGATTTGGGGGATGTGGGGATGCAGGGTGGCTTGTGAAAGAGGCCTGGGAGGTGGGAGGAGGGAGGTCGGGGGTCTGTGGATAGCATGAGGAGTGAGTAGAAAATTTCTTAATAAAGAAAAATTAAATTAAATTAAATTAAAAAAAACTTAATTGTGCTTCAACTGGGTTGGAATATTCAGGGCTTGCTGTAGTTGGATAGCTGGAATCTGGTAGTGACATATTGCTCTGGCTGTGGTTGATTGTGTTCTTATGCTGGTGTCCAGGTATCTGGGTTTGAGGTGATTGTAGGTATAGGTGCTGATTTCTTAGTTTTGTCTTTGTTAGATGGGTGTTTTTTTCCTTGGTTTCTGTTTGCTCTCTGGTCTTCTGATCTGTGTGGTCTATGGTTGAACAGGGGCTCTCACCCCAAGTAGGGGCCTGGAAATTTCAGTAGGTGTGACCTTTTTTTCAGCAAGGAGTATCTGCCCAAGTTTGGGGCTGACAAAAGGGAAGAGAGAAGGGAGCTTGGGGACAATGTTGAGGGGGCACTGAGAGAGCTGGGAAGATCTATGGGCAGATGGCCTACATAGACTTATGGCAGATGGTGTGTCTTCTGGTAGATGGTCTCCACCAAGGTTGGATACTACAACACAGAGATGAGAAGGGAAGTGGGATTGGGGATAGTGTTCGGGGGTTATTGAAAGAATGGACAAGGTCCACAGGCAAGCAGCCTATGTAGATTTCTGATGGCTGGCAAGCCTCTGGTCCAGCAAGGAGTCTTTGCCTCAGTTTGTCTACCTGTTCTTCTGGCTTATATGGCTTGCACTTGAACAGAGGATATGGCTTTGGGGGTGGCAGCTATAGGGTTGGTAGGGGATTGTGTCTGTGGGAATGTAGGGAATGTGGAAGCTTCATAGGTTGGTGGCCTGCTTGCCTGTTATGGCTAGTGTGATATGCACATGAGCAGGGGACATCTGCCTGAGTTGGGAGCTGGAATCCATCTATGTTCCTCTTTTTCTAAATGGGAATATATCCTGTGCCATTGTATGCTGGAAATCTTTAATTTGTTTCTTGATTTTATAAGATGTGACAGTCAAGAGATTTTTTTTTTTTTGTCTTGAGTATCAGAAGAAACATTGGACATTTGTGCTGTTTGGGCTGTTACATGTTGAGGATCATTGAATGTAGACTAAATAAATTTTATTTTTTCTTTGCATTTATTCTTTTCTAATACAATGCATCCTGACTTCAGCCTCACCTTCCTCTACTCCCTCCAGTCACCCGCACCAAATACCCATTCCCCTAGATCCACTGCTCCTCTCTTTCCCTTCAGAAAAGAGCAGACCTTCCAGGGATAGCAACCAAACACATCGTAACAATGTGCAATAAGACCATGCACAAACCCTCATATCAAGGCTGGACAAGGTAACCCAATAGGAGGAAAAGAATCCTAAGAGCAGGCAAAAAATTCAGAGACCATGACTTCTACAGTTAGGTGTCCCACAAACATGCCAGGCTAAAGAACCATATCATGTATACAGAGGACTTGGCACAGAGCTGTGTAGGCTCCATGATTGCCACTTCAGTTTCTCTGAGCCCCTATGGGCCCTGCTTAGTTGATTCTGTGGGCAATGTTCTCCTGGTTTCCTCAACCCCTCTGGATCCTACAATCCTCACCCACTCCTTCCACAGAATTCCTAAAGTTCAAGCTAATGTTTGAGTAGGGAATCTCTGCATGTGCTCCCATCAGCTGCTTAAAGAAATCTCTCTGATGACAATTGGGCTAGGCACCAACCTATGGTTATAGCAGAATATAGTTATGAATCAGTTCATTAATTTTTTTTGTTGGTCAGTTGTATTTGGTTCTATCCTAGTTCTCTGAACCATTCAAGTTCTGGTTCCTGGCCATCCAGGCAGTGTCATGCATGGGCTTCTTAGCTTAGGATTCAAGTTAGACCAGTCATTGGTTGGCCATTACAGAATCTCTGAGCCACCATTGCCCCAGCATATCTTGTAGGCAGGATAAGTGTGGGTCTAATGTTTTGTGGCTGGCTTGCTGTCTCAGTCCCACCACTGGGAGCCTTATGTGGTTACAGAAGATGGCTGGTTCAGCCTCTATATTCTTAATTACTAGGAGTCCTCACTAGGGTCACCCTTATAGGTTCCAGGAAGTTTGCACTGTACCATTTCTACATCCCCTGCTAAAAGTTCCCCTATTCCAGTCAAGTCTTCCTGACTTCTCCCACCTCTGTCCCTTCCTTACTCACCTGATCCTTCCTTTTCCCATCCCTACCTGTCTTCAGTGTACCCATAAAATCTATTTCTATTTCCTCTTCCCAGGGAGATCCATGTATCTCCCCTAGAGCCATTCTTGTTACTTAGCTTCTTTGCATCTATGGATTGTACTGTGATTAACAGTGATTACTGTGATTGTACTTTACTTAACTACTAATATCCACTTATAAGTGAGTATATACCATGTTTGTCTATGTGCTTCTTGGTTGCCTCACTCATGATAATAAAGAACTCAAGAAACTATACAGTAACAAAATAATATTCGAATTTTAATGGGGTACACCTCTAAACAGAATTCTTAGTAGAGAAATTTAAAGCATCTGAGAAACACTTGAAAAAATGTTCAACATCCTTAGCCATGAGGGCAATGTGTGGTGGTATTTTATTTGTACTGAAATGTGATTTTAATTGTATGTTAATAAATAAAGTTGCCCAGGGGCCATAGCTATTAGAGCCATAGCAAGAGCATGGCGGTGGTGGCGCACGCCTTATTCCCAGCACTTGGTAGACAGAGCTAGGTAGATCTCTGTGTGTTCAAGGATACAGCCAACATTGGAGACACATGCCTTTAATCTCAATACCATAGAGGACCTGGAGGGCTGTACATACAGGCAGTGACGAAGCAGTCACGTGTTTGGGTTTACAACCAATGAGAAGGCAGAACAGAAAGACTATTTAAAGACATACACACAGGAAGTAGGTCAGTTTTGGAGAGCTCTCTTGGCTGAAGCAGGAAGGGTAAGGCTCTTAGCTCTGACCTCTTGGCTTTCTTCTCTGAATCGGCTCCGTGTTTCTTATTTAATAAGACGGTTGGTTACATCTACATTTGGCGCCCAACGTGACAAGAATCCATTAAAAACCGCTTAACTTGGCTTGGCGGCAGGTCCGGTTTCCTGCCTGGGCGGTCGGCAGGTCTGGTTTCCTGCTTGGGCAGCCAGCTCCCTAGCCCGGGCCCAGGTCGGCTTGGCCTCAGGCCGGACTAACCTTGAGCTACTTGCTTAAAGTCGGTGCTACAAACAACTCAGGCCTGCCCTGCCGAACAGGGCCCCTGCCTGTAAAGCCAACCCACGTGGTTGGAGCTTAAGGAAGCCAGAGCCAAGGCTTGACTCTGCTCAAGTGGGAACACGTGGCTGGATTCAAGCTCTTAGGCAGAACTTGTGGCTATGCTTGCGCTCTCTCTCTCTCTCTCTCTCTCTCTCTCTCTCTCTCTCTCTCTCTCTCTGGATTCACACCTCGGACACTAGGTGGCTGTTTTGAAATTCCCTCGGATTTGTACTGTTCTACGAAGACTTGGTAAGTCACTTAACATATCAGATATTTTAAAGGAAACTATTTAAAAGAGAAATTTTTTCCACTTTAAAAAAAAGGGTTTTCTGTGTACATTGGAAAAAAATTGGGCTTTGTTTGCAATTTTAGGCAGTCTGACAATGGAACAACTATATGAGAAGATTAATGTTGATCGAATTATGCAGTTTATTACTATGCTTATCCTCATTTTACTATTTAAAAAGATAGTCAATTTCAGTGCCAGAGTGACAGCTTTAGAAAAACTTGTTAAACCTGTAAAAATTCAGACAGAAGAAATTAACAGTGAAGTTGCTTCAAGATTGGATCATAAGGTTACAGAAAGAAAGCCTGTTTTCACATAGTCACCCTTAATTTGTTCTGTAACCGTACAGCAGTTGCCTGATCAAATGACTACACAAAATATTTGGGCTCCAATTGAAATGTTAGATTTACAAAGGTTTAAGGAGGCAAATAGTATGTTATGGCATGCATTCCCCATATGTAAAGCAAATGTTAAACTCTTGGTCAACACATAATAGGATTGTACCACAGGACTAGTGGGAATTGGCACAAGCTGTTCTTGAACCCAGTTAAAGGCTTCAGTGGCTAACTTGGTTCAAGGATGAAGCTAAAAACATAGAAAAACAATGGAGGGATAAAGGAATACAAGTCTGCCAGGATCAGCTTATTGGAGAAGGTCAATATGCTTCAGCACAAACACAATGTTTATATGATGTCCAAACCCTAATTTTATGTCGAACGGCAGCCTTGAATACATGGGACAGAGTTGAGGAACCAGGAAAAAAAACTGAGTCATTTACAAAGGTTATACAAGGCCCAAAAGAATCTTTCACAGATTTTTTACAAAGACTGGTTTCAGCAGTAAAGAGAATGGTCCTGGATTCAGAAGCTAGTAAGATAATAATTGAATCTTTGGCCTTTGAGAATGCGAGTGCAGCATGCGAAAGAATAATCAGGCCGTTAAAGGCAAGATCTGTACCTTTGGAAGATTGGATTAGAGACACAGTTAATGTTGAAGCTCATGAGCATGATGATACGTGGGTAGGAGAAGCAATTTCAAAAGGTCTGAGGAATGTTAGATGTTTTGGATGTGGAAAGCAAGGACATTTGAAAAGGGACTGTAAACAGGTCATTCCTAGAAACAATGTTTTTTCAAGGGACAATGGCAACAGCAATGCATATCAAAACTACTTTGAGATTTCATCTTTCACCTGTCAGAATGGTTAAGATCAATAACACAAGTGACAGCTAATACTGGCAAGGACATGGAATGGGAATTCATTGCCATTGCAAGTGCAAACTTGTACAGCCACTATGAAAATCAATATGCAATCCCCAAAAAATTGTGAGTCAATCTACCTCAAGACCCAGCTATACCACTCTTGAGCATATACCCAAAAGATGCTCCTCCATCCAACCACAATGACACTTGCTCAACTATGTTCATAGTTGCTTTATTCATAATAGCCAGAAACTGTTCTGTCTATGAGGGATTGTGTTGATTGATGATTTATGTGGGAAGGCTCCTCCACTGAGGGCAGCAATATCCTGAAGAAAGTCAGCCTGGACTAGAAAAGGGAGCTATCTGAGCATGAGACAGTGACTAGGCAAGAGAGAAAGTCGGGAAACAATCTTTGCACATGGGTTTTGCCTTCAACTGTTAGCTTGAGTTTCTATTCTAATCTCCCAAAATGATGGAGTGTGATCTGACACAATCAGCCAAATAAACCCATCCATTGCTTAATATGCTTTCAGTTAGATGATTTAATTGTAGCAGGATAAAAGTAATTTAGAACAAAAAATGGAACAACAAAAGTCATTTTGTTGCTAGGAAGAACCTGGGAATGTTGTCTTTTGGAAGAATGTGTAAGCTATCAAGACTTTAGGTGGCAAAACCATAGGAAGTTATACACAGAACTTAATTGGCTGTTCTTGTAGGACCAGGAAGATGTGAATGTTAAGAGTAATGGCAGAAAGGATTTCATTTGGAAATAGACTCCATAAAAAATTAAGCTAGAGGTCATTTATGTGATGTTTTGTTTCCAAAATCATTCTTATTCTGCTTATGCCCTGGAAATTTAGTAAGGCAGAATTAAAAAATAGTGGGTTAATTCCTTAAATGGAATATTGAATCTGTTGGATGGCTATTTCTGATGACACAGGTCTACAATGAAAAGAAAACAAGTGGGGCAGAAATAAATGAAAATGAAAAGGTAGTTTCAGATGGCAGTTAAGTACTGAAACAGGCAGGAATTTTCAAGGAGTTTACCACCATTATAGAGAAGGCCCTTGCTATGGATTAAAAGCCTAGCAAGGTGCCCTAAAGGTACGACTCTATCCAGCTAAACCTTTAATTTATGGAAGGAGTAAGCAAAGTGATTCATAGTCCCAGGAAGCAGCTTCATACAAAACCCACTGTACCTGTGGTCCAAGAGTGTTAGTGTCCATCACAATTAAGATATCAAACTTTGCAGGATCACCCATCATGTGCTCATCCTGGAAACAAGAAAGAATCAAAATTTAAGGTTATGTACTCTTAGTCTGTGGTTAGAGTTCAGCATTATTGCATACACCTATGTTTGGCAGAGTCAGAAACCCAGTGAAGAGATTGAGAGTTCATTGCATGAAGCTATAAGGATGAAGCCAGGTGTTGTTGGTTGTTTTTTCACTCTTTACTCTTTTGGGGTCCTGCCATCCAGCTCTCAAATAAGTCACACACGTGGAGGCTTATTCTTTCTTATAAATACCTGACCTTAGCATGCTTGGCTTGTTTCTAGCTAGCTTTGCTTAACTTAAATTATCCCATCTATGTTTTGCATCTAGGCTTTTATCTTTCTCTATTCTGTATACCTATCTTTACTATTTACTCTATGGCTTGCTATGTAGCTGGTTGGCTGTTTCCTGGTGTCCTCTCCTTTTCTTGTTCCTCCTTCCTTTTTTCCTCCCAGATTTTTCCTCCCAATTATTCTTTCTGTCTGCAAGAATATTGGCCTTTCCTGCTAAGCTATTGACCATTCAGTTCTTTATTAGACCAATCGGGTATTTTACACATGCTTTAGAAGTATCACAGCTTCACAGAGTTAAATATAACATAAAAGACTGCAAACATCTTTGCATCATTGAAACAAAAGTTCCACAGTATAAACAAATATAACACATATTAAGATAATATTCCACAACAGGCTGAGTTGCATTTTGAAACCACAAGATGTTGAAATACCTAAGCTATGAGGCATCTTCCATGGAGACACAACTGCATATAGGGAGTAGAAGTAACCAAAGAGACAGATGTATGAGGAGTTGCAGGGGTAGGGCCATCTAAGCCCTTTGAAACTGAAGTCCTATGCATCTGAGATAGAGATACAGGATTTAATGTTTGCCCTGCATTGCTTCAGTCTTGCCTTGGCCCAGTCTCCCCTCACTATGTCTCCATTTCTCTCTTTTGGAATATGAATGATATTCTGTGCTATTGTGTGTTGGAAAGATGTAACATGTTTTCTGATTTTACAAGTTGTTACTGTCAAGAGATTGTCTTGATTGTCAGAATAGAGTTTGAACATTTGAACAGTGTAGGGGCTGTTGCAGACTATGAGGATCATTGAAGTGACTAAATGCATTTTCTTAATGGATGACCATGAGCCTATACTGACCTAGGTCAGAATGTAGTTGATTTAATAAAAGCCTTCCAGATAGGATGATGTAATTGCATGTGTATCTCCTTGGTGACTTTCTTTCAGTTGCTTGTAAAACCTTTAGTAGAAAGAGTCTTTCTGGATGAAATTCCTCATGGGTTGTATGATACAAGTCTCTATAACCTCAACCCATTTCTTGTTCTTTGTGTCTACTGTGTTGTGGTTGAAACTAATCACCCAGCTTTCTTCTTGTGCTGTCATTCCTTCACCACCATTATAGACTTTATCTCTAAATCATATAAGATAGAGTAGAAACAATTGCTATTCAGAGCTAGGGCAGTTTGGTAGCCTGCTGTTTTATTTTGTTTGTTTTTGGAGACAAGGTTTGTCTGTCTAGCTCTGTAGGTCCTAAGAGTACACCTCTGTACACCATGCTGGCCTTGAACTCAGAGATCACCCTGGCTGTGGCTCCCAAGTCCTGGGGTTAATGGTGAGTCAACATTCTGTGGTGATGTATTGTGTACCCTAATAAAATTTGCCTGAAGATTAGAGAACAGAACAAGCCACTAGATTAAACATAGAGTCCAGGCAGTAGTGGCATATACCTTTAATCCTAGCACTTGGGAGGCAGAGATCTGTGTGGATCTATGTGAGTTTAAAACCATTCTGGACTACATGAGATTGACTCAGTTTAGAAGAGAAACAGAGCCAGGCAGTGGTGGCATACACCTTTAATCCTAGTATTTGGGAAGCATACACACCATTCATCCCAGCACCAGAAAGGAAGTGATGGCTGGGAGGAGAAAGGTATATAAGGTGTGAGGAGACAGGAACTGAAGGTTTTTCAGGCTGAGGAGTCCTAGAGGTAAGACATGGCAGTGGCTTGTTCCTTTATCTGTCTGATCTTTCAGCATTTACCCCAATGTCTGCTCTTGGTTTTTTATTATAAGACCATTAGAAATTTGAGCAACAACATTCCTGGCTTTTTTTGTTTTTATGCTATTTGGTTATGGCCCAGGAATGTAGGTTTTTGTACATGTCAAATGTGCTGTTGTACTGAGCTTCACCTATATTTTGAATTTTAAAATTTGGCAGAGGGTATCATTCTGTTCTTCAGGATGGCATGTATTCATGACATTAATACTGCCTGTGCCTTCTGAGTCATTGGATTACAGGTACATGACCTTATTCCTGCTTTTTGTTTTTGTTTTGATTTTTTAAATGAATATGAGTGTTCTAGCTGTGTTCATGGATATGTACCATGTGGATACCTGGTCCTCACAGTGATCAAAACATGGTCTCAGAAATTCTGAACTTAGAATAATGGATAATTATGATCCACCACATAAGTATTGGCAATTAAGCCCACTTATATGTAAGACTAGCAAGAGCCCTTTACTACTGAGCCATCTCTCTTGCCCTGTGTTGATTATTTTTCATCAACATTTATATTGCTTGTCGCGTCCGCCTCGACCAGCAAGGATGACACGACGCAACGCCAGGCTCTTCTCTAAGCAGTTTATTCAGGAACCTTGAACAATCTTCTGACCCCGGGGAAAGTCATTTTCTTCTTCTCTCTCACTCTCACTCTCTCTCTCTCTCACTCTCCTCTCTCACTCTCACAGTCACCCACTGGGAAAGTCAGCCCACGCCCTTTATAGCCACTGGGCAATCAACCCCGTGGTGCCACGTGGACAATGCCGCTGGGTCAGACATATGCAAGCAAGCCAGATTAGGTCCAGGTGTGCAGAAGCAAGCCAGATCCTAGCCTTAGCCAAATAAGGAGCACCTGCCATTGGGAAGGCAGAAACCAGACGCCGCGCCATCTTGGAGGCACGGCCGTGCACGGCTCTCTACAATTGCTAATGTTTTCATCTGCCCATTTGTAACTGTTTAAACACATAGTGCCTTTTAGTAAAATTTTATTGATGTTACAGTTTAATTTGTGGCACTGCATATTTCTGGAAGATGAATACAGAACTGGAGTGAATGCATAACTCTTTGTAGGAACTTCAGGAAAAACCTGAGTTCTATCTTTTTTGTTTGTTTGACTGATTTTTACATGGGAGATGGGGGTCTTACTATGTACTTCTGGCTGTCCTGGACCTGATTACATAGACTAGGCTGGCATTCAACTCAGAAGCAGATGTACCTGCCTCTGCCTTCTTATTGCTAGGGTTAAAGGTATGAACTAATACACCCAGTTTGTCCATCTTAATTTTGTTTTTGGTGTTAGTAATTGTTCATACAATTTCTCTCATGTGTACTCTGTATTGTTGATCTGTTTATTTGTCTCTCTACGTTTGTTTATAGATATTTCTCTTGCAAGATGATATCCCATTCAAAGGGTACAGAAATAACAGAAGTGAATATCCTTTTCAGTTTTTCTCTAAATTGACTTGGTGATTACATTATAATGTCTATATCATGAAATAAGTGTGGGGAGCACCAGAATTATATGACTATATGTCCTGGCCAGCGGGATCTTCAGCAGAGACCCTAGAAGGGGGAATGGCAAATGAAAGGGACAAGAGACACAAAGAATTGACAGCAAGACAGTATACTAATCAAGCTGCAAATTTTTATTTTTCTCAGGTGGGTTTTATAGAAGCAGACCAGGAAACTTTCTCTGGGCAAAGATCAGGGGACTGTTGAGTTGCCAAGCAACTCAACCAAGCAACCTAACCACAAAACATTGTTACTAATGGTCATTGTAGCAGAAAGATAAGGAAATGTTAAGTTATTTTCTAATAACTCAGAACTTGTCCAGGCATGTCAAAAGTTTCTGGTTAGTGGCTCAATACTGGACAACAGAAACTTAACTCAGGCAGGCAATATGGCATGACTCTTAAAATTGTCCTCGGCAACTATACTGTCAAAGAAGTATATACTTGGAATAGTATCAGTATCATGCTTTCAGTATTATATGTACATGTATGGGATATTTTAAAATGCAGTGACCTTAGATGATGTGCATGTCGACTTCACTTTGGAAGAGTGGACTTTGCTGGAGCCTTCCCAGAAGAATCTCTACAAAGATGTAATGCTGGAGACCTACAGAAATCTCACTACTATAGGTAAGACTCAATTTTCCTTCATGTTTTAAAATAAGGCAACAACTGTTCCTTGGTTATTGATGCTCTTCTGTAATTTGATTGAGAAAGAAGAAGAATATGGTGAACATATCAGCAATGGTTCTACGGTACACTGAAGATAGAAATTAAAATGTTGTACACTTTTCCATAATATAATATATATTTCCTGGTACTATATTTTAGGATACAGTTGGGGAGATTATAATATTGAAGAATATTGTCAAAGTTCTACAAAACGTGAAAGGTAATTTTTATGTTCAAGCTGATACAAATGTGCCTCTGAAGAAATTGTAATGTCTTCTGGAAGTTTTAAATGCAAGCAACAGTGTAAATAAGCACAGCTTAAATTCACACAAAACAATATATCTCAGTTTCAGGTAGATGAGTTGCATTTGCATGATATTCTTTTAAAAAAGAAATCAAGGAAACAATGCCTTAACAGATATCACCATTTGAGTCATAGCACCATGAGAGCTATGCTATAGAACTGTCAGCCCATTTATTTCATATCACTCATATTACAAAAGGTATTCAGGTTGAAGAGGTGATGTCTCCAAAACTTTCTAATACACAAATATAGTCCATAGTAAAGCTAGTGTAACTCATTTACTTGTGATTGTGCTAGTGAAGTTTAGTGAGGGGGCAGTTAAGAGTCAAGAGTCAAGGAGCAGTTGTTGTGGAGAAAACTTAATCCTTGTACCACAAGTCTATGAGGACAGAAAGTCAAACTGTGTGAATTCAGTATGGAAACCTTTTATTCATTATTCTTCCTTTATTAGGTAGATCATATGTCACTCTGGATACATGCCATATGAGCATAGGGATATAGAAAGACATAACATATGTCTCAGAACAGTTAGAAGATATGTAGCAGTCCCCACATTGAATGTACTCATTGAATTTGATTCAAGTATACAAGTAATTGGCTTTCTAGTTTCATTGTTAATACATCAGCAAACTCAAACTGAAGAAAAACCCTATGATTACTAGGACTGTATAAATACTTCTGTTTGTTCTAGTTCATTTACCAAATTCAGTATGACTCATAGCATAGGAAAATTTATGAATGCAATAGGATGGTAAGGCTCTGGGTTTTTCAAGTTCTCTTCAAATATGTAAAAAAAAAACTCACAAAAAAAGATTCTGTAAATGTGAACCATGTAATAAAGGTTCTGACCATCACAGGTATTTTCAAATATGCAAAATAACCCTTTGTGAAGGGGAACAACATGAGTGTAAAGACAGTGATAAAACCTTAATCTAATTCCTCTTTACAATTGCACCAAATTGTAAAATTAATTCATACAGTTATAAAGATTCAACAGTGTATTGAATGTGGTAATGCTTTTACATGTGCCATTATACTTGCAGGCATGAAAGAGGTCCAACTGGAGAGAAACCTGTATATACTCAATGTGTTAAAGCCTTTGCATATGACAGTCATCTTGAAAAGCATGAAAGAACACATACTGGAGAGAAAATCTATGAATGTAATCAGTGTGCTAAAGCCTTTGCACAACGCAATCATCTTCAAAGGCATGAAAGAACACATACTGGAGAGAAACCCTATAGATGTAATCAATGTGGTAAAGCCTTTGCATATCCCAGTGCTCTTCAAAAGCATAAAAAAACACATACTGGAGAGAAACCCCATGAATGCAATCAGTGTGGCAAAGCCTTTGCACAACACAGTCATCTTCAAAGGCATAAGAGAACACATACTGGAGAGAAACCCTATGGATGTAATCAGTGAGGTAAAGCCTTTGCATATATCAGTAATCTTCAAAATCATGAGAAAAAGTTATACTATAGAGAAACCCTATAAATGTAGTCAGTGTGCTAAAGTTTTACACTTTATACAGGAGTAAAACTTTTTGTGTGCAATCAAGGTATTAAAGCCTTTGCATATTACAGCAGTCTTTGACTACCTGAAAAAGATACTGAGGATTTATTATAAAGTATTGATAAGCCCTTTAGCCAACACACTTATAATCAGTTACACAAGTGCATTTATTCTGTAGAAAAAAATTGACAGTGTCAACAATCTGTTCAAGCATTATGATGTCCATTTTTATATTGTTTGCACCAGCTAACTCATGGAAAAAAAGAATTTATGAATTTATGATGCCCTATATGTAGTATAAAAGGGCAAGCCAAGGAAACCTGACCCTGAAACCAGAAACAGTGAAAGACATACACTTTGTCCAGAGTCATAGAAACACCCTGACACTGAAACCAGACCCAAAATGTTAAAAGGGGCTAGTGAAACCAGAGCCAAAGAAACATTCTACCCTTGGCCAAAAAGTCAACCAATTCCTGGGCTTGAAACCAACCAATCTGTGACCATGAAATCCAGTCAGTCTCTGAGCTTGTTCAAGCTCAGGGATTGAAATCTGAACATTTCCAATTCTGAAAATCTCCCTTGAAAAACTCCACCCCCAAGAAGCCCTAGGAAAACCCTGTGGTTGTTCAGTTGGCAGCTGCCCTTTTCCACCCTGGCACCACTTTCCTGGATTCCTCCCTCCCAGATAAGTGTATGTATCTTGAATGACTTTTGGGTGAAGACCTTCTTTTGCCTTAGCAGATCAGAAACTCCCTAGTGGAGTGGAGCAGAGAAGCAATGGGCAACTCTGCTGGGAAACTCCCTTAGGGGAGCAGAACAGAAGTAACAACTTTTCACTGGAGCCAGAGCAGAAACATCTCTGCTGGGAAACTCCCTAGTGGAGCAGAGAAGCAATGGACACCTCTGCTGGGAAACTCCCTTAGGGGAGTGGAGCAGAGCAGCAACAGACATCTCTGCTGGGAAACTCTTAGTATAGTGGAATGGGGCCCAGTTGTAATGGCTCTCTGTGGGGAGACCATCTGTCACTGTAACACAGCTTCATGTATAGCCTGACTTACTGACAGTCAAGATTCCTTCCTCCACAGCAGTAAGTACCCATGATAGCCTCCCTTCACAGCTGTAGCTATAGTCTGACTTCTGGCAGTCAGGGTACTTTCTCTTCAGAGCTATAGGTATCTACAGAGGTATAGGTAGGCTAGGGGCAGGATCACTCAAGGTCAGGATCAGGGTCAGGGTCAGGGTTAGAGAGTCAGGGTCAGGGTCAGGGTCAGGGTTGTTAGGGTTAGGGTTTAGGGTTAGAGGGTTAGGGTTAGGGTTTTAGGGTTTAGTGTTTAGGGTTTTAGGGTTAGGGTTATTTTATCTTTTTAATAGAAATGAAACTACTTCACTACCTTTTTTTTCTGCTCAATATAAAAAGAACCCAGATATTAATTAATTGACATCTACAAGACTTCTTACTGAAACACACTTTTAATAGTGATCTTCAACATACAAGATTGAGTCCTTTTCTGTGTCACTAATGTATAATTCTTTATTGCTCTCTATTACATCATCAGCCCTGCAACCATGTACGTTAAACCAAGAAAAACAGACTCAGCAGGGTGTCTTCATATATTTTAGCATACTTATTCATTCATACTTTACAAGGAAGAAATTGGAAGCAAACTATTTGAGAAGGGATGGAGTGAATAGAAAAAATGGGAAAGTGGTGTTACATTTTTTAAATAAACTGTATAGAAATAAATTTTAAATAGAAAGAGGGGCTAGAGAGATGGCTCAGCAATTAATAACTCTGAGTGTTTTTACAGAAGACCCAGGTTCCATTCTCAGAACCCACATGGTAGCTAACCATTTGCTGTAACTCCAGTCCCAGGCATCTCCTACCTTCTTCTGGACTCTGTAGGTCCTGTGAACATACACATTCAGGCAAAATACCCTCATAACTAAAATTTAAAACCAATTTAAAAAAGAAAAGAAAAAAGGAAAGAATGGAATTTTCTGCAGTGATGTCACAGGCCTGAGACAGACAGCATCCAGGGGTAATTAAAATGAATTCCTTGTCCCGCATAGAAGAAGCTGTGACCTTCTTCTGAGCCATCTGCACAGAGGTAAAAGCAACCTTGTTCTGTGCTGAAAATAGCTCAGCAGAGCTATCAAACTAAGAGCAGTAACCATAGTGCTGATAGGTAACTTTTCCTTGATGTTTTCTGTGTTTGCATTCCCTGTCCTTTGTTTTGTGAGAACTAATACATCTATCTATTAGATGAAACATTATGATTGACAGGCATCATAGACTCCAAAGCAATCTAATTTCATAGTGCCATTTCTTTGATTTTCAGCTTAGACCTTGTGGTACAATATGAACATGCCAGAGATATTTCTTTCCATCATTTTTATAACTTATATAATTCCTGCATGACTTTGAGGTGAGAATGTCCTAAATGTCACTCGTTTTAGATTGTGATTATGTTCAGAAGTGGATTTGTTAACTGAGCATGCTTAAGAAGTGGGAGAATGCTACATGAACATGTCCAGACTCCCTAAGTAAAATCCCCATGCTTCCTCTGTTTTGGAAAAACATTGGTTTGGAAATAACTCCTATGCTCTCCTTGCCTCCTGCAGGCAAGAAATTTTTCTCATTTCTTCCATCTTGACTGTTGTGATGGCTATTCTTGGTAGTCAAACTAACTACCTCTGAAATTAACCAATATACAAAGAAATGGGTATACCTGGGAAGGATTTTACTTAATTAAAGGTTTTGAAATGGGAAAATCCTTCATTAATCTTGATCTTTTGAGGTAATAAAATCTACCTGTAATCTTGTCAGATCTTCTGGTGGCAGACTACATATATAAAAGAAATTGAAGAAGGAAGCTCTTTCTCTTTGAATGATTGTCCTGGCTGTGGCTGGGAAGGTTATTTCTTTATTATCTTTAGAGCCTAGATCTTAGGAATTCTGGTATATACTGAAGACCATCTGAGACATCCAGCCTCATGGATTAAAGAACTATTGAATTCTTCAACTTTTCATTGGTAAACAACCAATGCTGGACTAGCTGGACTACAGTCTGTGAGATATTCTAATAAATCCACTTACTAAATACATACAGAGATTTATTTTATCAGTTCTATTCAAGCAGAGAACCTTGACTAATACTGCTGTATTTTCAGCTGCCCATTGAGTAACACATGCTAGCTAACTATAGTGCCCATAAAAGCATTTTTCCTTGCTCATTTTCTCTCTAAGTATTCAACTTATTGTGAAGACTACACTTTTTATTATTATTAAAATTTCAGGTGATTGAAATGCATTTCAGAAGAAAACTCCTAAAGCAATGGAGCTATCATCCAGCCTTCTGATGGGAGAAAGATCTATCATCTTGTTTGTGATCTAGTTCCTGTTTTTCTCTTCTGGTTGTCTGAAGTCCCTGGGACAACCAGATAAAAAGTACCTTCAGTTCACCTGACCTCAGCATGGAGCCACAGAGCAAACATCTCCTTTTTTTGTCCTAAAATCTCTCTTAATTGCTAATATTTTGGGCACCCTTCTGTTGTTCAAATGTTAAATGTTCTTATAATAAAAAACCTTGAGCCAGATATTGGGGTGAAAGCTGAAAGATCAGAGAAGCAGAACAAGCCACTGCCATGTCTTTCTTGAGTCCTCACTCAAAAGGGTCTCAGTTGAACTGGCCCCAGCAAGAGCCCTGCACCACTTCTGACTGACAGATTGGAGGCCCTGATTGGCTCCTGAAGACTGAGTGACAAGAGAAAGTCCCTTAGGGTTACCCTGTGCTTAAAGACATAGCACAGTGATTCCTTGGCCCTGCCTCCCACTCCAGACCCAGACTTTTCCAAATTTACACAGGTAAGCATTTCAATAGTACTAGCCTTGGCTCCATGAAAGATAGCTGACCCTGCTATCTTCCTGCACTCCATAGGCACTTTCCAGTCTTCCTCCTGCACACAATGTGGCTAGCTTGCACAGCCCATTACACAATGTGGAATAGAATGATTCCCCTCTCCCCCAGGTGGAAGGCTACAATGATAATAGTGTGTACCCTAATAAAGCTTGCCTGAGTATCAAGAGGACAGAGCAAGCCACTAGATTAGACACAGATTAGATTAGAGGTCAGGCAATGGTGGTACACACTTTTAATTCTAAAACTCAGGAGGCAGAGATCCATCTGGATAGCTGTGAGTTTCAGGTGGCAGTCAATTGCTGAAACAGGCAGGGATTTTCAAGGAATTAATCATCATTATAAAGGAGGCCCTTGCTATAGAATGGAAGCATACCAAGGTGCCCTAAGGATAAGACTCCATCCAGCTAAAGCTTCAATTTATGGAAGGAGTAAGCAAAGTGATTTCGAGTCCCAGGAAGCAACTTCATACAAAATCTGCTGTTCCTGTGGTCCAAGTATGTTAATGTCCATCCCAATTAAGAAATCAAACTTTGCAGGATCACCCTTCATGGGCTAGTCCTGGAAACAAGAAAATCAAATTTTAAGGTCAAGATTCTTACTCTGTGGTTACAGTTCAGGATTGTTGCAAGCATCTGTGTTTGGCAGAGTCAGAAACCCAGTGAGAAGACTGTAAGAGTTCATTGCATGATGCTTGATGTTATTGGTTGTTTTTGTTTTTGTTTTTTAACTCTTTACTCTTTTGGTGTCCTGCCACTCAGCTCTCAACACTCACACACACAGAGGCTTATTCTTTCTTACAAATGCCCAGCCTTAGTTTGGGTTGTTTCTAGCCAGATTTTCTTAAATTATCCCATCTAACTTATGCCTCTGGGCTTTTATCTTTCTCTATTCTATATGCCTCTGGTCTTTTATCTTTCTCTATTCTGATTATACCTTTCTTTACTTCTTACTCCATGGCTTGCTGTGTAGCTAGGTGGCTAGCCCCTGGTGTCCTCTCATTTTCTTGCTTCTTCTTCCTTTTTTCCTTTCCAGATTTCTCCTCACATTCCGTCTGCCAGCCCTGCCTTTCCTTTCCTGCCAAGCTATTGCCCATTCAGCTCTTTATTAGACCAATCAGATATTTTAGACAGGCAAAGTATCACAGTCTCACAGAGTTAAACAAATGCAACACAACAGAATGCAACACATCTTTGCATTTTTAAAACAAATGTTCAACATAAACAGATATAACACATTTTAAAATAACATTCCACAACAGCCTGGGTAGCATTTTGAGACCACAAGATGTTGAGATATCTAAGGTATGAGACATTTTACATGGAGACTGAGCTGCATATAGATAGTGAAAGTAACCAAAAAGAGAGATGTATGAGAAGTTGCAGGAATAGGGCCATCTAAGCCCTTTGAAACTGAAGCCCTATGTGTCTGAGACAGAGTTAAAGAATTTGATGTTTGTCCTACTGTGTTTCAGTCTTGCCTTGGTCCAGTCTTCCCTCACTATGTCTCCATTTCTCTCATTTGGAATGGTAATGGTATTCCAACATCTATTGTGTATTGGAAAGATGTAACTTGATTTATGAGTTTACAAGATGGCACTGTCAAGAGATGGTCTTGAGTATCAGAAGAGACTTTGGACATTTGAACAGCTCAGGGGCTGTTGCAGACTATGAGGATCATTGAAGTGACTAAATGCATTTTCTTTGTGGATGACCATCACATAAAATACAGTAGAAGCAATTGCTATTACAGGCTAAGGCAGTTTGGTAGCCTGCTGTTTTATTTTTGTTTGTTTGTTTGTTTGTTTTTGAAGACAAGGTTTGTCTTTATAGCCCTGGCTGTCATGAAAGTAGCTGTGTGCACCAGGCTGGGCTTGAACTCAGAGATCCCCCTGACTCTGGCTCCTAAATCCTGGGATTAAAGGTGGGCCAACATTCTTGGCTTTTTTTTTTTATATTATTGGGTGATGGGCCTGTGGTGTAGGTTTTTGTACACGTCAAGCATATGCTAGTGTACTAAGCTTTACTCATACCTTGAATTTAAAAATTTGGCAGAGGTTATCATTCTGCTTCCCAGGATGGCATGTATTCATGACATTAATATTGCCTGAGCCTTCTGAGTCATTGGATTGTAGGTGCATGACCTTCTTGCTGCCTGTTGTGTTTGTTTTGAATTTTTTAAGTGAATATCAGTATTTTACTTGTATGCATGGGTATGCACCATGTGGGTACCTGGTGATCACCTCACAGTGTTCAAAAGATGGTCTCAGAAACCCTGAACTTGGAATAATGAATAATTCTGATGCCCATGTAAGTACTGGCAATTGAGCCTACCTATATGCAAGACCAGCAAGAGCTGGCAATTGAGCCTACCTATATGCAAGACCAGCAAGAGCTCTTTACTACTGAGCCATCTCTCCTGCCCTGTGTTGATTATATATGATCAACATTTATATCGTTTATGTTTTCATCTGTCCATTTGTAATTGTTTATTAATGTAAAATCTTTTAGTAATAATATTTTAGTAAATAATCTTTTAGTAAAATCTTATTGATGTTACAGTATAAATTAGGGCACTTCAGGTTTCTGCAAGGTGAATACAGAACTGGAATGAATGCATAACTCTTTGTAGGCACTTCAGTAAAAACCTCTGAGTTCTTTCTATCATTTTTGTTAGTTTGACTGATTTTTTTTTTTGAGACAGCGTTTCTCTGTGTAGCTTTGTGCCTTTCCAGGAACTCACTTTGTAGACCATGATGGCTTCAAACTCACAGAGATCCACCTGCCTCTGCCTCCCGAGTGCTGGGATTAAAGGCATGTACCACCACCACCTGGCAAGATTGACTAATTTTTTTACATGGGAGACAGGATCTCAATATGTACTTCTGGCTGTCCTTGACTTGATTGCATAGACTAGGTTGGCATTCCACTCAGAGACAGATATACTTGCCTCTTCTTTCTGAGTACTGGGGTTAAAGGTGTAAGCCAGTTTATCTATCTTATTTTTCTTCTCTGTAGTTAGTAACTGCTCACACAATTTCTCTCATGTGTACTGTGTACTGTTGATCTGTTTATTTGTCTCTCTGTGTTTGTTAATAGGCATTTCTCTTGTAAGGTGATATTCCACTCAAACGGTACAGAAATGACAGAGATGACCCTCCTATCAAGTTTTCTTCAAAATGACTTAGTGGTTACATTATAATGTATATGTCATGGAATAAGTGTGGGGAGCACAAGAATTATATGACTATGCTATGTTGTCAGTATCATGCTTTCTGTTGTACACATGTATGGGATGTTTTAGAATGCAGTGACCTAGGATGATGTGCATGTTGACTTCACTTGGGAAGAGTGGACTTTGCTGGATCCTTCCCAGAAGAATCTCTACAAAGATGTGATGTTGGAGACTTACAGGAACCTCACTACTATAGGTAAGACTGAATTTTTCTTCACATTTTAAAATAAGCAACTGTTCTTTGGTTATTGCTGCTTCTCTAATATGATTGAGAAAGAAGATGAATGAGGTGAATGAATCAATCATAGTTCTAAGGTTCACTGAAGATAGTAACTTAAATTTTGCACAATTTTCAATAATATAACATACATTTTTTGGTAGTATATTTTAGGATACAGTTTGGAAGACTATAATATCAAAGAACATCATCACAGTTCTAGGAGATATGAAAGGTAATTTTCATGTGCTAGGTGATACAACTGTGCCTCTGAACAAATTGTTATGTGCCCTGGAAGTTTTAAACAAAAGCAACAGTGTAAATAAGCACAGCTTATAGTGCGTTGATGATTATTAAATTCTCACAAAACCATATACCTCTATTTCAGGTAGGTGAATTGCATTTGCCATGCATTATTTTAAGAAAAAAAACAAGAAAACAATGCCTTAACAGATATTGCCATTTGAATCATAGCACCATGAGAGCTGTGCTGTCTTACAAAAGGCATATTTGTTGTGACTGTGCTCAGTTGAGTGAGAGGGGAAATTAGAGTCAAAAGTCAAGGGACATTTTTTGTGGAGAAACTTTAATCCTTATACCAAAAGCCTATGAGGAATAGAAAGTCATACAGTGAATTAAATGTGGAAACCTTTTATTTGTTATTCTTTCTTTACTAGGTAGATCATATATTACTCTGGATACAAGGCATGTGAGCATAGTGATATGGAAAGACAAAACATACATCACTCTCAGAGCAATTAGAAGATATGTAAGAGTCCCCACATTAAGTATACTTGTTGAATTTGATTCAAGCATACAAGTAATTGGTTTTCCAGCTTTACTGTTAATACATCAACAAACTCACACTGCAGAAAAGCCCTATGAGTATTAGGATATTGCTGCCTGGTGTGCAAACCTCCAGTCAGCACCAAGGTATGCAAAAGAAATCCACAAATGTGTCAAGGACTAGACTTTATCTATCTGGGGGGTGCAAGGAAGAAAGCACATATATTCTGATGGTAACTTTCTGTATTACTGCATCTTGAAAAAAATCTGTCTCTACACAGCTATGTCTCTCTTCTACAGCTACATCTCTCTTCTACACAGCCACACATCTCTATACAGCTATGTCTCTCTACTATACAGCCATATATCTCTATACACAGTTACATCTCTTTTCTATATATCTCTTCCTACATACATCTTTACATAGCTACCTACTACTCCATCTCTCTGCACAGCTCTCTCTTCTACATAGCTACTCATCTCTCTACACAGCTCTTTCTGCCCACATCTCCTTCAACAAGAAAACTCTGGACAATATATAAGTTATATATTCATTGTCTGAGCCATTTTGATAACATATGAGAAAATGACAGTTTGTCAGGCTAGGGGTTCATGCTGACTGGCTAGTGATTAAGCAAGCCTGCAGGTTTAAGTAATCAGCATTCCCCAACAGAGAGTGACATTGAAATTCAGGACCTAAACAATGAATAGGTAGTTGGCTGAACCTTGAGTCTTGTGTCATAAAGTAAGGTTAGGAGTATATGCAGAAAGTCAATTGCTGAGAGGATTTGTACAGGGAATTGTGTTTTCATGTTATCTGCTAGGTTTTCATAAGTGGAAAAACTGGCACAAAAGTTGTTTCATGCCTCACCTTGGTACAGCAATAGACACCTGGGAATTTGTCCTTGTACAATTCATCTCCAGGGGCAACTAGTCCATTGTGGATTTGCTATGAGGTCTACAATTAGCTAAATGTATAAAAATATGTCTTTGTTTGTAGCTGAGAATACTTTTATTTTCCTATGTCAGTCTGAGTTATGAAAAATATCCCAGTATTATTTCTATTCATCAAAACTGTACAGCTTAAGAAGAGATCATCTTCCTGACCATCCACAGATACATGTGTGCCTAGTAGATGGAATATATACATGAGATAAACACACAAGCAGTGGAGAAAATATCTATAGCTGTTTTAGGAAAGAAATGTAGTGACCCATGAGAAAAAATAAAGACAGAAGCAATCAGTCATTCACAGACTGTACCCCAATGGTTTTTTCTAAGTGGAACTCCCCATCAGATAATTATTAATCTTGTGGGTTGACTTTAATTATTAATTGCCATCTGTTGTATTTATGTCATGGTTTGTGACTCTACAATTGTGTAAATACTTCTGTTTGTGCTAGTTAACTTAGAAAATGTGGTATGACTCACTGCTGGAGTCCAGCTCTGGATGTGGGCAGGGTATGAAGATCATAGGAATCAGACACAGGACACCTCTTAGTTTTGTTTTAGGACAGATGGACAGAGAAGAACCATATCTCGACATGGCTTGTCCTACTCTGACAACCTCTATCTCTTACAGGCTTTATTTATACACAAAATCATTTTCACTTGAGCATCTTTTAATCATCATTGATAAACAAAGTTATTTTTTCTAATCATTTCCCTCAAGTTCTGACATCATTGATAAACAGAGTTAATAATTTTTACTCATTAACCCCATAACCCAATTCTTAAGAATGTAGAGGTATATGACAGCCTGTTCTCAGGCTGGTTGCTCTAATGGCTACTTCAAGGATGCTACATGAAAACAAAATTTGTATGCCATCCCAGGCATATTGTCCTGTCACAAGCATGTTATTATTAACTCTTAACAGTCAGTGTGAATGAGAAATACACTCAGTCCAAACCTGCTGCAGTTATTATTCAAATTCTGGTATCATACAATGTTTATATTTTATATCTTTACAGAATTTGTCTATATGTCTAATCTGTTGTTCCTTGGTCATATGACACCACAATGGCTATACATGTGCTAACTTTTATGAGAAAGGGAGGTCCTGGCATTTTATTATATTACCTCTGCATTCCGTTTTTGGTTCATCAATATAAGTCTCTGTGTAGGGCCGAGGTAACTTCAGCTAATCTAACTTTGCTGCTATATGTGCCCCATAATTGCCTGAGTGTATAGTGAGAAGAGTCTTGCAATTTCAACTATGGCCAACTCCTTTAGCCCACCAAATCATGTTGACCTTTTTGAGTTTGTTTTGAATGTGTTGTTCCTGCAAAAGTAAAGGAACAGATGTTTCAAGAATGTCTCATCACCTCATAAAGAGACTTTTGGCTTTTTTATGTACATCACAATCTCCAAGGCATAAGAAAGACCTTCAAGTAGCTAAGGACATCTCCACAGAAGCAGGGGGATGTAGTATGTTCAGGACTGTCATGAGGAAGCTTAGAAGTAGCATTCCTGGGAGAAGGCATAAATGATTCATGTGAAATTTTCCATCAGCCCAGTATCCCCATTTTGTTCAAATATTAAAAATCTCCCAAGTATGCAACAGGTGGAGATTAAAACCAAAGGTGGCACAAAGGCCATCATGTGGCTCAGATTTGCTGTATCTTTGTCAAGCAGCTGTGCTGGCTTTATGACTTTTGCCATTCTCATCAGATATAGCTGTGGTAGGTTACAATATAGGAAGATTTGTGAATGCAGTAAGGGTGATAAAGTTCTGAGTTTTTCAAGTTCTCTTCAGATATGTAAAAAATCTCTTATAGAAAAAGATTCAGTAAATGTGAACCATGTAATAAAGGATCTAACGATCACAGGTCTCTTCAAAATAATGCAAAGCAATCCTTAATTAAGGAGAACAATATGATTGTAAACACAGTGATATTGAATGTGGTAAAGCTTTTACATGTGCCAATTATTTTTGCACGTATGAAAGAAGTCAAAGTGGAGAGAAATCTTCTGAATATATTCAATGTGTTAAAGCCTTTGCTTATGGCAGTCAGCTTCAAAGGCATGAGAAAATACATACTGGAGAGAAACCCTATGAATGGACTCAATGAGGTAAAGCCTTTGCCCATCACAATAATCTTCAAATGCATGTGAATGTAATCAGTGTGAAAAAGCCTTTGTATGTCAAAGTCATCTTCAAATACATAAAAGAAAACATACTGAAGAGAAACCCTATGACTGTAATCAATGTGATAAAGTTTTTGCATGTAATAGTACTCTTCAAAGACATGAAAGAATACAGAGTGGAGAGAAACCCTATGAATGTAATCAATGTGGTAGAACCTTTTCTCATCACAGTAATCTTCAAATGCATAAAAGAACACATACTGCAGAGAAACACTATGAATGTAATCAGTGTGAAAAAGCCTTTGCATGTCAAAGCCAACTTCAAATGCATAAAAGGAAACATACTAGAGAGAAACTATATGAATGTAATCAGTGTGATAAAGTCCTTGCTTGTAATAATTCTCTTCAAAGGCATAAAAGAACACATACTGGAGAGAAATCATATGAATGTACTTAATGTAGTAAAGCCTTTGCACAATACAGTGATCTTCAAAGACATAAAAGAACACATACTGGAGAGAAACCCTACAAATGTAATCAATGTAGTAAAGCCTTTGCACAGCACTGTACTCAAATACATAAAAGAAGACATACTGGAGAGAAACCGTATGAATGTACTCAGTGTGAAAAAGGCTTTGCATGTAATAATACTCTTCAAATACATAAAAGAACACATACTGGAGACAAACCCCATGAATGTACTCAGTGTGAAAAAGCCTTTGCATGTAATAGTACTCTTCAAATACATAAAAGAACACATACTGGAGAAAAACCCTATGAATGTACTCAATGTGGTAAAGCCTTTGCACAGCAGAGTAATCTTCAAATGCATAAAAGGACACATACTGGAGAGAAACTATATGAATGTAATCAGTGTGAAAAAACCTTTGCCTGTCAAAGTCATCTTCAAATGCATAAAAGAATACATACTGGAGAGAAACCCTATGAATGTAATCAGTGTGGTAAAGCCTTTGCACAGCAGAGTACTCTTCAAAGGCATAAAAGAATACATACGGGAGAGAAACCCTATGAATGTAGTGAATGTGGTAAACCATTTGCATGTGTCCGTAGTCTTCAAAATCATGAGAAAAAACTGTTCTGCAGTGACACCCTATAAATGTAGTCAGTATGCTATAGTTTTTCACTTTATTGAGGAGTAAAACGTTTTCTGTGCAATCAATCTGTTAAAGCCTTTGCATGTTTCAATAATCTTTGAGTACCTGAAAAAGATACTAATGGCTTCTTCTTATAGATTATTTGGTAAGATCTTTAGACAACACACTTACAGTCATTTGCACAAAAGTATTTGTTCTGTAGATAAAAAAGCTGACAGTGTCAATAATCTGTTCAAACATGTCCATTTTTATATTGTTTGTACCAGCTAAACCATGGGAAAAATCAATTTATGAATTTATGAAGCCCTTTGTGTAGGGTAAAAGGGCCAGCCAAAGAAACACACCCTGACCCTGAAACCAGAGCCAAAGAAACACATTGGCTTTGAAACCAGAGCCCATGAAATAAACACCCTAGCCGTGAAATCAGAGTCAAAAGGTTAAAAGGGGCCAGTGAAAGAAACACATTTTGACTTTGAAACTAGAGGCAAAGAAACATTCTGCCTCCACCAACTGAACACAAAACCAACCAATCCCTGAGCTTGAAACCAACTAATACATAAGCAAGAAATCCAGCCAATCTCTTAGCTTGTTTAAGCTCAAGTTTAATTCCCAACTTGAAAATAATCTCCCTGGAAAAACACCCCTAAGAAGCTCAATATAAATCCTGTGCTTGTTCAGTTGGCAGCTGCCCTTTTCTACCCTGGCAGAGCCACTCACCTGGATTCCTCCCTCTCAAATAAATGTATGTATCTTTTTTTTTTTTTGTTTTTTTTTTGTTTTTCAAGACAGGGTTTCTCTGTGTAGCTTTGGTACCTTTCCTTCAACTCACTCTGTAGTCCAGGTTGGCCTCGAACCCACAGAGATCCGCCTGCCTCTGCCTCCCATGAAGGCATGCGCCACTACCACCCGGCCTAAATGTATGTATTTTGTATCCGTTTTGGGTGAAGAACTTCTTTTGCCTTAGCAGATCAAAACTTCCTCATGGAGTAGAGCAGAGAAGCAATGGGCACCTCTGATGAGAAATTACCTTTTGGGAGCAGTGCATAAGTAACAACTTTTTGCATGGAACTGGAGCAGACTGCTACATCTCTACAGTGGTTTCCCTCTCAGTTGAGTGAGGCAGAGAAGTAACAATTCGGGATGGATCTGAGAAGAAATGGACATCTGTGCTGGGAAACTCCATAGTACAGCAGAGCAGAGCAGAAAAGCAATGAACACCTCTGCTGGGAAACTCCCATAGGGGAGTGGAGCAGAGCCTGGCTGTAACAGCTTTCTCTCAAAGAGGAGCAAGATTCCTTCATCCTGCTGTGAGATCATCCTCAGGTGGAATACAGCTTTGGGTATAGCCTGACTTCCTGACAGTTGTGATTCCTTTCTCCTCACTGCTGTAAGTATTCAGGATACCTTCCCTTCACAACTGTAGCTATAGCCTGAATTCTGACAGTCAGGGTACCTTTCTCTCCTGAGCTATAGGTATCTACAGAGCTGTAGATAGTTCAGGGACAGGGTAACTCAAGGTCAGGATCATGGTTAGAGGGTCAGGGTCAGAGGGTCAGGATTAGGGTCTGGGTGTAGGCTTAGGTCAGCATTGGAGTCAAGGGTTAGGGGGTTAGAGGGTGGGAGAGTTAGAGTATTGGGGTTGGGATAGGTGTTCTGGTCGGGTCCGGTGTCAGTATCCTGGTCAGGGTACTGATCAAGATGTTCGTGGTCCGGGTTGGGTCCTGTAACTCAGTGTTGTTGGTTTAGGGTTAGGGTTAGGGTTAGGGTTAGGGTTAGGGTTAGGGTTAGGGTTAGGGTTAGGGTTAGGGTTAGGGTTAGGGTTAGGGTTAGGGTTAGGGTTAGGGTTAGGGTTAGGGTTAGGGTTAGGGTTAGGGTTAGGGTTAGGGTTAGGGTTAGGGTTAGGGTTAGGGTTAGGGTTAGGGTTAGGGTTAGGGTTAGGGTTAGGGTTAGGGTTAGGGTTAGGGTTAGGGTTAGGGTTAGGGTTAGGGTTAGGGTTAGGGTTAGGGTTAGGGTTAGGGTTAGGGTTAGGGTTAGGGTTAGGGTTAGGGTTAGGGTTAGGGTTAGGGTTAGGGTTAGGGTTAGGGTTAGGGTTAGGGTTAGGGTTAGGGTTAGGGTTAGGGTTAGGGTTAGGGTTAGGGTTAGGGTTAGGGTTAGGGTTAGGGTTAGGGTTAGGGTTAGGGTTAGGGTTAGGGTTAGGGTTAGGGTTAGGGTTAGGGTTAGGGTTAGGGTTAGGGTTAGGGTTAGGGTTAGGGTTAGGGTTAGGGTTAGGGTTAGGGTTAGGGTTAGGGTTAGGGTTAGGGTTAGGGTTAGGGTTAGGGTTAGGGTTAGGGTTAGGGTTAGGGTTAGGGTTAGGGTTAGGGTTAGGGTTAGGGTTAGGGTTAGGGTTAGGGTTAGGGTTAGGGTTAGGGTTAGGGTTAGGGTTAGGGTTAGGGTTAGGGTTAGGGTTAGGGTTAGGGTTAGGGTTAGGGTTAGGGTTAGGGTTAGGGTTAGGGTTAGGGTTAGGGTTAGGGTTAGGGTTAGGGTTAGGGTTAGGGTTAGGGTTAGGGTTAGGGTTAGGGTTAGGGTTAGGGTTAGGGTTAGGGTTAGGGTTAGGGTTAGGGTTAGGGTTAGGGTTAGGGTTAGGGTTAGGGTTAGGGTTAGGGTTAGGGTTAGGGTTAGGGTTAGGGTTAGGGTTAGGGTTAGGGTTAGGGTTAGGGTTAGGGTTAGGGTTAGGGTTAGGGTTAGGGTTAGGGTTAGGGTTAGGGTTAGGGTAGGGTTAGGGTTAGGGTTAGGGTTAGGGTTAGGGTTAGGGTTAGGGTTAGGGTTTAGGGTTAGGGTTAGGGTTAGGGTTAGGGTTAGGGTTAGGGTTAGGGTTAGGGTTAGGGTTAGGGTTAGGGTTAGGGTTAGGGTTAGGGTTAGGGTTAGGGTTAGGGTTAGGGTTAGGGTTAGGGTTAGGGTTAGGGTTAGGGTTAGGGTTAGGGTTAGGGTTAGGGTTAGGGTTAGGGTTAGGGTTAGGGTTAGGGTTAGGGTTAGGGTTAGGGTTAGGGTTAGGGTTAGGGTTAGGGTTAGGGTTAGGGTTAGGGTTAGGGTTAGGGTTAGGGTTAGGGTTAGGGTTAGGGTTAGGGTTAGGGTTAGGGTTAGGGTTAGGGTTAGGGTTAGGGTTAGGGTTAGGGTTAGGGTTAGGTTAGGGTTAGGGTTAGGGTTAGGGTTAGGGTTAGGGTTAGGGTTAGGGTTAGGGTTAGGGTTAGGGTTAGGGTTAGGGTTAGGGTTAGGGTTAGGGTTAGGGTTAGGGTTAGGGTTAGGGTTAGGGTTAGGGTTAGGGTTAGGGTTAGGGTTAGGGTTAGGGTTAGGTTAGGGTTAGGGTTAGGGTTAGGGTTAGGGTTAGGGTTAGGGTTAGGGTTAGGGTTAGGGTTAGGGTTAGGGTTAGGGTTAGGGTTAGGGTTAGGGTTAGGGTTAGGGTTAGGGTTAGGGTTAGGGTTAGGGTTAGGGTTAGGGTTAGGGTTAGGGTTAGGGTTAGGGTTAGGGTTAGGGTTAGGGTTAGGGTTAGGGTTAGGGTTAGGGTTAGGGTTAGGGTTAGGGTTAGGGTTAGGGTTAGGGTTAGGGTTAGGGTTAGGGTTAGGGTAGGGTTAGGGTTAGGGTTAGGGTTAGGGTTAGGGTTAGGGTAGGGTTAGGGTTAGGGTTAGGTTAGGGTTAGGGTTAGGGTTAGGGT
>NW_026735112.1:165000-167500 GCF_949786415.1 Peromyscus eremicus
TTAGGGTTAGGGTTAGGGTTAGGGTTAGGGTTAGGGTTAGGGTTAGGGTTAGGGTTAGGGTTAGGGTTAGGGTTAGGGTTAGGGTTAGGGTTAGGGTTAGGGTTAGGTTAGGGTTAGGGTTAGGTTAGGGTTAGGGTTAGGGTTAGGGTTAGGGTTAGGGTTAGGGTTAGGGTTAGGGTTAGGGTTAGGGTTAGGGTTAGGGTTAGGGTTAGGGTTAGGTTAGGGTTAGGGTTAGGGTTAGGGTTAGGGTTAGGGTTAGGGTTAGGGTTAGGGTTAGGGTTAGGGTTAGGGTTAGGGTTAGGGTTAGGGTTAGGGTTAGGGTTAGGGTTAGGGTTAGGGTTAGGGTTAGGGTTAGGGTTAGGGTTAGGGTTAGGGTTAGGGTTAGGGTTAGGGTTAGGGTTAGGTTAGGGTTAGGGTTAGGGTTAGGGTTAGGGTTAGGGTTAGGGTTAGGGTTAGGGTTAGGGTTAGGGTTAGGGTTAGGGTTAGGGTTAGGGTTAGGGTTAGGGTTAGGTTAGGGTTAGGGTTAGGGTTAGGGTTAGGGTTAGGGTTAGGGTTAGGGTTAGGGTTAGGGTTAGGGTTAGGGTTAGGGTTAGGTTAGGGTTAGGGTTAGGGTTAGGGTTAGGGTTAGGGTTAGGGTTAGGGTTAGGGTTAGGGGTTAGGGTTAGGGTTAGGGTTAGGGTTAGGGTTAGGGTTAGGGTTAGGGTTAGGGTTAGGGTTAGGGTTAGGGTTAGGGTTAGGGTTAGGGTTAGGGTTAGGGTTAGGGTTAGGGTTAGGGTTAGGGTTAGGGTTAGGGTTAGGGTTAGGGTTAGGGTTAGGGTTAGGGTTAGGGTTAGGGTTAGGGTTAGGGTTAGGGTTAGGGTTAGGGTTAGGGTTAGGGTTAGGGTTAGGGTTAGGGTTAGGGTTAGGGTTAGGGTTAGGGTTAGGGTTAGGGTTAGGGTTAGGGTTAGGGTTAGGGTTAGGGTTAGGGTTAGGGTTAGGTTAGGGTTAGGGTTAGGGTTAGGGTTAGGGTTAGGGTTAGGGTTAGGGTTTAGGGTTAGGGTTAGGGTTAGGGTTAGGGTTAGGGTTAGGGTTAGGGTTAGGGTTAGGGTTAGGGTTAGGGTTAGGGTTAGGGTTAGGTTAGGGTTAGGGTTAGGGTTAGGGTTAGGGTTAGGGTTAGGGTTAGGGTTAGGGTTAGGGTTAGGGTTAGGGTTAGGGTTAGGGTTAGGGTTAGGGTTAGGGTTAGGGTTAGGGTTAGGGTTAGGGTTAGGGTTAGGGTTAGGGTTAGGGTTAGGGTTAGGGTTAGGGTTAGGGTTAGGGTTAGGGTTAGGGTTAGGGTTAGGGTTAGGGTTAGGGTTAGGGTTAGGGTTAGGGTTAGGGTTAGGTTAGGGTTAGGTTAGGGTTAGGGTTAGGGTTAGGGTTAGGGTTAGGGTTAGGGTTAGGGTTAGGGTTAGGGTTAGGGTTAGGGTTAGGGTTAGGGTTAGGGTTAGGGTTAGGGTTAGGGTTAGGGTTAGGGTTAGGGTTAGGGTTAGGGTTAGGGTTAGGGTTAGGTTAGGGTTAGGGTTAGGGTTAGGGTTAGGGTTAGGGTTAGGGTTAGGGTTAGGGTTAGGGTTAGGGTTAGGGTTAGGGTTAGGGTTAGGGTTAGGGTTAGGGTTAGGGTTAGGGTTAGGGTTAGGGTTAGGGTTAGGGTTAGGGTTAGGGTTAGGGTTAGGGTTAGGTTAGGGTTAGGGTTAGGGTTAGGGTTAGGGTTAGGGTTAGGGTTAGGGTTAGGGTTAGGGTTAGGGTTAGGGTTAGGGTTAGGGTTAGGGGTTAGGGTTAGGGTTAGGGTTAGGGTTAGGGTTAGGGTTAGGGTTAGGGTTAGGGTTAGGGTTAGGGTTAGGGTTAGGGTTAGGGTTAGGGTTAGGGTTAGGGTTAGGGTTAGGGTTAGGGTTAGGGTTAGGGTTAGGGTTAGGGTTAGGGTTAGGGTTAGGGTTAGGGTTAGGGTTAGGGTTAGGGTTAGGGTTAGGGTTAGGGTTAGGGTTAGGGTTAGGGTTAGGGTTAGGGTTAGGGTTAGGGTTAGGGTTAGGGTTAGGGTTAGGTTAGGGTTAGGGTTAGGGTTAGGGTTAGGGTTAGGGTTAGGGTTAGGGTTAGGGTTAGGGTTAGGGTTAGGGTTAGGGTTAGGGTTAGGGTTAGGTTAGGGTTAGGGTTAGGGTTAGGGTTAGGGTTAGGGTTAGGGTTAGGGTTAGGGTTAGGGTTAGGGTTAGGGTTAGGTTAGGGTTAGGGTTAGGGTTAGGGTTAGGGTTAGGGTTAGGGTTAGGGTTAGGGTTAGGGTTAGGGTTAGGGTTAGGGTTAGGGTTAGGGTTAGGGTTAGGGTTAGGGTTAGGGTTAGGGTTAGGGTTAGGGTTAGGGTTAGGGTTAGGGTTAGGGTTAGGTTAGGGTTAGGGTTAGGGTTAGGGTTAGGGTTAGGGTTAGGGTTAGGGTTAGGGTTAGGTTAGGGTTAGGGTTAGGGTTAGGGTTAGGGTTAGGGTTAGGGTTAGGGTTAGGG